>NW_027526225.1:93980373-93992883 GCF_048455015.1 Haemaphysalis longicornis | reverse complement strand
GCCAGGTTCCTCTCTAGTTACGCAAAAAAACATGGGCGAATTGCCGGCAATTTGTGCAGTCGAGAATACGGGCCCTATTCTCGACTGCACAAATGGCCGGCAATTCGTCCATGTTTTTTTTTTTTTTTTTTTTGCGAAGCACGACGTAAGCAATCAGTGACGTGCTGCACCTATAGCTATGACGACATGCAGTGTAATTTGACGAGTCACTCATAAAGATCGCTACCAAGGTATCAAATATTGTGCAAGAAAGATATAAAAACACTTGGCATGTACTACAAAAATTAAAACGGTAGCTGAGGCTGACAAGAAAAACACATTTCGTGAGGTCAAATTTGGCGTCAACACCACAAGGCGATCGAGTAACGGTGATCTAAAAGCGAACGAAAGGCGGATGTCGAGCTAAAGAACATCACACTATTTTTTTAACATATCTATTAATTTATTTCAATCATCGCTTTTATGAACATAGCAGGGCTCTCTGCTTCAATGCAAGCTTTGTTGCGTTATCACCTTCCCTGCCGCCACCGCCGCCACGCCATCGTCTGCTGCTATGTTGCAAGTTTATGGCGTAATCACAGAAAAAGACGGCCGCGAACATTGCTTCATTGAGAGTGGGCTTGGTGGCCCCGCCCGGAGCACAATGCTTACGCCAGTACTCCTCCTTGTACAGGTTCTGCTGAGTGCTCAGGAAAACGGCCATGGCGAATTCTCGGCGCCTGCTGGTCACGTGGCATCGGTTACCAGTGTGACACCGCATCGTCGATGGCCTCGTGCTATTCTGGTGTTGCCTGCGTCATCGCAGCTATCGCGGCCACACGTGGACACCGTATCTACTGCCTGCCTATCGGAACAACCCTTCGGCCATCCAGCGACATCTGCAACGTCCACGGAGCAGCATAAAAGGCAGCACATGTCCCGCGCGCACTTCAGTGGGCTTGGTGGCACCGCCCGGAGCACAATGCTTACGCCAGTACTCCTCCTTGTACAGGTTCTGCTGGGTGCTCAGGAAAACGGCCATGGCGAATTCTCGGCGCCTGCTGGTCACGTGGCATCGGTTACCAGTGTGACACCGCATCGTCGATGGCCTCGTGCTATTCTGGTGTTGCCTGCGTCATCGCAGCTATCGCGGCCACACGTGGACACCGTATCTACTGCCTGCCTATCGGAACAACCCTTCGGCCATCCAGCGACATCTGCAACGTCCACGGAGCAGCATAAAAGGCAGCACATGTCCCGCGCGCACTTCAGTGGGCTTGGTGGCACCGCCCGGAGCACAATGCTTACGCCAGTACTCCTCCTTGTACAGGTTGGTAAAAAGTCGCAGCACGGTTGCTCTGTTAAAAGCAACTACTTGTGTTTTGTGGTGCTGCCGAGCCCCCGGTGTGTTAGTGCTTCTTGTCTTGAGTGCTTAAGGGTGATTTGTTTATTGCTGAAACTTAGTGGTGATGTTGAAGAAAATCCTAGTCCTCTGGACCAGGATTCTGGTTCTCTGGACTCTGGTCCTCTGGACAAACTGACCAAAGCGATATCAGCAATTCAAGAGACGCAGCTCTCATTCAATGCAGCATTGAAAGACCTGCAGAAGAGGCTCTCAGAGGTTGAAACTGGGCTATCGGCACTTAAGAACTCGAACGACAAAGTAAGGAAATGTGAAGAATCCGTTAACGCTGAATGTAAAGAAGTCGCCCAACTGAATAAGAAGGTAGATGACCTAGAGAACAGAAGCCGTAGAAATAACATCGTAATTTTTGGCCTAGATGAGTCCGTAGACGAAAAAAATGCCGATCTAGAGCAGCGCGTCACGAAAGATATATTGCATGATATGCTAGGTGTTCAAGTAAAATCCATAGAACGTGTCCACCGCATTGGAAAGAAACATAACGAAAAACAGCGACCTGTAATTCTTCGATTCTACGACTTCACAGAAAAAATGAGTGTCCTTCGAAACTGCTCTAACTTTACTGCGCAGTAAATTATGGCAATCCGCTAAAACTAATCGCGATAAAGGCGACAAGGTGACACTTGTCTTCGACAAGCTGATAGTGAACGACGACTTGTTCATATGGAATTCCGCCGAAAATAAGAGGGTATTGTTGACCCAAGCACGGCCCTATGAAGCTATTTCTACCGCCAGACCGAATGCATGACAGAACCAAGCAAAAGTGCCGCTGTGTGTACTATCGTTCAATGCTAAAAGCATAGTTAATAAGACGGATAAGCTGGAAGCAGTTTTGCTGATGTACAACCCTGATATAGTCGTAATCACAGAGACATGGTTGCACGCGGGTATTCATGACTCGGAAATTGTGCCTGCAACGTATGCCCTTCTGCGTTCAGATCGGGATGGCCGTGGTGGTGGTGTGGCTATAGCGATAAAACATGGAATACACTTTCATAAAGAAATAGGTATACCGAATCATGAAAGCATCTGGTGCACGCTTAAAATAAACGATTCATCTGTGTTGATAGGTGGCATTTACCGGCGTCCTAACGCCTCTGTTGATTACCTTACCCAACTTCACGACTTCCTAAATACCATTATAACTGATAGAACAAAATTATTACTCACGGGTGATTTCAACCTACCAGGTATTAACTGGACAAACTTTTCAACGAGTACTAAGGAGGCAGCTAGCTGCCAATTACTACTAAACACAGTATTTAGTTTTTCATTATCGCAGTTAGTCCAACAGCCGACACGTATCCAGGGAAGTTCTTCTTCAGTTCTCGACTTGGCGCTTGTATCGCAATCTGTGAACTCCGAAATTAGCCTGGAAGAGGGAATATCTGACCACAAAATGCTACTGATAAAGTTATATTTTCAAGGTCCTAGATTAAGAAGTAATAGCTGTAACTCAAAAACAGTGGTTAAAATATATAATCGAGCTGATGATGCAAGCATAGTTGATTATTTCGAAAAAATTTGGGACTGTTTTCCTACCAATAGTTGTGACAACGTAAATACTTTGTGGCAGAAATTGAAACATGCAATACTATACTGTGAAGAGCATTTCATTCCTTCCAAAATGAAGAGAACGAAGCGTGAAACACCCTGGATAACGCGTGAAATAATTCATCTTAAACGAAAAATACAACGAATGCGCAACCGCAAAGATAACTCCGCAACCATCCGTCAGCTCTCTAGTGAATTGCGCACTAAGCTCAAAAACGCTAGAACATACTTTTTTTCAACTACCCTAATAAGCTTCATGAATAATGAGCCTCAAAAATTTTGGCGCTATTTGTCAAAACGCGATCACACTATCGATAAAATGGAGGTGAATGGAACTGTTGTTCAGGATGCCCGTGTTATTGCCAACTCTTTTAACGCATTTTTTCAGTCAGTATTCTCGCGAACGCCAGTGCCAAACCGCAACATATGTTATCAGGAGCCAGCGATGCCGGACATCGTGATTACAGAACCAGGCATTCTTAACTTATTACTGAACATTGACACCAAAAAATCGGTGGGCGCTGATAATATTCCGAACTCATTCTTACGACGATATGCAGAACAGTTAGCACCGTTTATATGCTTCATCTTTAGAACGTCGCTGTTAACTGCGTCGCTTCCGTTCGATTGGCTCTGCGCTAAAATAAAACCCACTCTTAAGGACGGGAATAAGCTTCTAATAGAAAACTACAGGCCGATATCATTAACAAGCTGCTGCTGCAAACTCTTAGAACACATCATTAATAAAGCGATTATGGAATACCTAGAAACAAACAATCTACTTTATCAAAGACAGCATGGTTTCCGGAGAGGGCTCTCGACGGTAACGCAGCTGCTTGAAATTACGCATGACTTTTCATCGGCAATTAATTCCAATCTACAAACAGATGCAATACTAATTGATTTATCGAAGGCATTCGACCGCGTGCCCCATTGCAAATTAATTGGTAAACTGAAAGCAATCGGCATTAATTCCCAAATAGTCTCATGAATATCAGCTTACCTCCATGGACGAAGCCAATATGTAGAAATCAAAAATATCAAATCAGACCATCTTGATGTTTTCTCAGGTGTACCTCAAGGATCCGTTCTAGGACCTATACTCTTTCTTGTTTATGTCAACGATATACATGAGTGCACTGAACCGGGAGTAACACTTAGGTTGTTCGCAGACGACTGTATAATCTACACGACTGTGCGGGCTACTGAAGATCAAACTAAACTAGATTCCTCTCTAGCTAATATTTCTGCCTGGTGCACAAAATGGGGGATGCAAATTAATGTAACCAAAACTAAATGTATCACTATAACACAGAAAAGACAGCATCTATGCTTTAATTACAATCTATCAGGCCATACCTTAGTTCAAACGGACAGTGTCGAATACCTAGGAGTAACATTTACTAAGAACTTAAAATGGAATGTACATGTAGAAAACATATCAGCTAAGGCATTTCGGCAGTTGGGATTTTTGCGGCGAAAACTTAAAGCGGCTCCCCCTAAAGCAAAACTCACAGCATATTTGACGCTTGTACGTCCAATCCTTGAATATGCCAGTGTCGTATGGAATCCTCACCAAGCCTACCTCATCGATAAATTAGAACACATACAAAATATGGCCCTCCGCTTCATTTACTCAAAATACTCACGGCACGAAAGCGTAACGGCTCTCCGCAATCAAGCGAGCATACCCACCTTAATAAACCGTCGACGAGTTGCATCGTTAAAGTTCATCTATCTCCTTTATCACGGCAAAGTAAACATAGATAAAGAAGTCTACCTCCGACCACCTTTTCACCACTCGCGAAGAACCAACCATAGCTGTCCAATCAGGCCTTTCCTCCCCCGTAATAATACTTTCAAGTTTTCTTACTTTCCACTGACCATAGAAACATGGAACAACTTGCCAAGTGAAGCCGTTGAAGCTGGTTCTGTAGATAACTTCGTTGCAAAAATCGAGTCACTGTATAAATATGAGTGTCATTGAAAATCTGTGAACATGTGAAATTGTGAATCTGCCCTGTCTTTATTGTCTGTCCTGAATTACCTGTATCAATGTGTATTTCAAAGTGTCATATTTTTTTTATATCTGCAATGTACCACTCCTGTATGAGCCTTTAATTAGGCTTACAGTATGTATAAATAAATAAATAAAATAAGAGCAGCGAAGCGCTACGCCTGATAACCGCGGAGCGCACCGATGTCACCGATTCCTGAGCACGAGGTCGCGGGTTCGATTCCCGGCCGCGGCGGCCTCTTTTCTTATGGAGGCGAAAAGCAAAAAGGCCCGTGTGTACGAGAATTCGGCGCATGATAAAGAACCCCAGGTGGTCAAAATTAATCCGGAGCCCTCCACTACGGCGCGCCTCATCGCCTGCGTTGCGTCGGCGCGTTAAACGCCACAACCAATCAATCAATGTCACCGATTCACTCATTCGTCAAGCTCGACTGCAATCAGCGCTGTAATGAACTAAAAAGTCACTTTTCAAAAAAAAATTAAAAAAATTTTCCAATTATATTTAACGGCAGGGAAGAAAAATTACGATTTGTTAAGCAGCTTCGCTGTGAAAATAAACGCGACAGACTAATTTTGCTGCATTTACAGAAAATTGCGATTTCATTAGCGTTATTGGAATAATTCTCTCTCCACTTTTTTTTTCGTGATGTACGTTTGAAGTCAAGTCGCTGTTGTACTCGATTCAAAGGCGAACGCAAGAGCAAGTGGGCCGTTAAATGATTAAATTACAGTTGAAATCCACTGTGCACTTCAGATAATGCCTTTTTGAAAGCCAAAATGTTCTGCACATGGATCCCTTGGCTACCATTAATAACTAACCCACTAATGCTAAATAATACAGCCAGGGTATAGTACAGGTTGCAAACGTGTCGTTTGCGAAAACATCCAATCGATGGCTATCGAGCCCATTCGAAAGGGCTAAGATGGGAGCGGGCGGCGGACTGTTGCGTCTCGAGCGCCAAACGGACGAAGAGTTTTCAACAAAACTCCCACCTCCCCTCGCGGGAACCCCTCTGTAGATGTGACGCATAGGGGGTTCATGGCACGTTTCCATTGAAGGCAGCGTAGGACAGCGGAGGAACGGCGCTGCAATGATGGAGCGGAGCGGCGCAGGCACCGCGTTTTATAGCGCGCATAACGGTGAGGGGGGACGCGCCGGCGCCAGTGCGTCTGCCGCGGCTATGACGCAACACAATCCAACACAATCCACTTTAATACAGTCCAATCCAAATCCAAATCCAATCCAATCCAATCCAATGCCCCTCCCGAGAGAATGTTCGCTATCGGAGAGGAGAGGGGGTGAGAAGCGGAGAGCGAAGCTGGCGCGGCGAGGAGAATGGGGGAGGGGTGGACGCCGACAACAACGACGACGACGCCGGACGCAGGGACAAGGCGGGTGAATGAGATGCCTTCGCATCTAATACGAAACGGAAGCGAAGAGTCTGAGGCGTTCGATTGGTCGTTTGATTACTTTCGCATACACAACTCTTAAAGAGTGCTTAGGTGCTCTAGGGATTTTCTTCTTTTTTTTCGCTTTTGTATATGATGGTCGAATAGGCTCTGAAAATCCCTCGCCAAGTAAGCCATTTCAAAAGAAGTCATACTTGCGGCGTACCTTATTGCCCACCGGCACTTCCTTTTTCGATTGCATACAATACAAGCCACAGCATATACACTATATTTTTTTGTCCCATCCTTAGCCCGAAGAATATTGCCCGAGGAAAAGTTTATATTTCCGCGCTCAACTCGCCTTCATAAGATAATGTTTGTTGAGAGAAGCATTCGCTTCATTGTGCGAATGCGTCTCTATCAAAGCGATCGGGCTTTAATTTCATTCCACAGAAACGCCGAGGATCCACGATCCCTTTAAACTGCCGATGGCGTCAGACGTAAAGACGTCGCAAGAACAGCCGCGTAAAAAAGATATTTCCCGGCAGTTTAACTGGGTCTTCATGTCTTGCAAGTCGAATTCTTTGTAAAAAATAGGCAGCGTTCTCTCACAGAAACTCTCTATTCGCGTGGGTGTATATACAGTATTAGAGTGGCAATACGGGTGTCTTGGTTGAACATGTTCAACAACAAAAAAGTAGAGCTCAGAGCTAAGGCCCGCAAGAAAGTAAGGATTAACAATTACACGAGCGCAGAACCAAAAGTTTGATCTAAAGATAGAACACGATGATACATAAAGCACCGCCGACACAAAACAAAGTCTACCAGTTAGGTTTCAGAGGCGCAGGCGTCAATACCTCAGTTTTGTATCGCACTCTGCAATTTGATTGATTTCCGCACCGAAACAACACCTCCCTCTTGAAAATGTGGAGTTGATGGAATCCATCAAACATCAACATGGTGGATTATGGTAATGGCATTAATGATGGCATGACGGCAGATGACTGCATGCTGGCAGGGTGATGGCATGACGGCAGATTACTGCATGCTGGTAGGGTGATGGATGACGGCATGCTGGTAGACGTCGGTACGGCGGTAGCTGACGGCATGCGTCGGTAGCTGACAGCAATGGTAGCGTCGATGCTGGCAGGTTGAGTGACGGTATGACGGCAGATATGCGAAATTGCACAAAAATGATGACGACATGAAAAGGAAAGGTGGTATGCAATGCTAATTAAAAACTGGTTTCATTTCTTGCGAATAAATTTATGAAATAAGATTTGCAGCAAATAAGTAAGCTTGCCTATGCGTTTTGCTCTGTCCATTCATGTCGTGATCATTTTTCTGCTATCCTGCTACAATGCTCTGAAAACTTATCAACCATTTTATGAGAGCTTAGAGGTGTGTGCTGGGGTGCTTAAAAATATTACACAAAACAAACTTGGTTTTAACGTTGAATATATTATCATTAAATATCAAATATGGTGACTATCTTCGAACAGGTGGGCAGCTGAAAAGAAAAAAAAACTGAGTTACACACTAAAGCTTATACAATCCAGATCAACTCAAAACAAATGTATATTCACATTTCACATACCTCCTTAAACATTCTGAGATGGTCACTCCGATGTGGTCCCTTGCTTCTGCCCTTCCTCTTTGCCATAAAAATAGAAAGCCTGCAGAAAAAGAACATTTTCAACAAATTAAGTGAAAACCATCCTTCAGGTCATGGAAGGGTGCTCTTGACTGGCACTGCTCTAAAAGGCATCGCATGGTGGCAATGCCTTTCCCGGGAAAGGATTTTAGTAAGATGCAAGCGTGCATGCATGCAACCGAGAATTTCAAGAGAACATGCGTTAGCAGCAGGTGGGAAAGAAGCAAAACACCCACGTCTAGAAGAATTCTATGCTCAAAGCGCAGCCAGTTTATACCAGGCGCAAAAAAATGTAGCTTCAGGCGAGTGTGTTGAAGGTTAGCAACACGTTAAATTGAAAAGTGAAGAAGGCCAGATGACATTAACCTGGTTGGATGCATTGAAGCGACGAAAAGAAACGCACACAGTCTTGACATGAAAGTGCAGACTAAACGAACGCTTGCAAAAACTTCAGCAAACTTGTGATGAATTTAGAGAAAGTTCAATACTATGAGGACAACCGAGCTGTGCAAGCACTAAAGACCCTTTCGGAAGCCGCACAAGAACGAGAGCGGGTGTGCCAAATTTGCCATGGAACAGATTATCAATAGTGATAAGGCGCGCTGACTAGACAGGAACCCACGTTGCGGCAAAGTGTTGTGGAAGGCGACTTCTTGTAAAGGATACGAGCATGTGAGGGGCAAAAAACTGCTGAAGCTGCCGTGTCAAAGCACACTAAAAATCTTGTCGGACCTTCTGCAAGAGACTCGAGTAATAAACCTAATAAAGGAACGGCTTCAAGTGGAGGGACAAAGCTTGCGGTCACTAAAAGAACCATACTGCAGCCTGATTACTGACGAAATGTCAATACAGGAAAAAGTAATTTATGGCTGCCAAGTCGACATATTTTGGCCTTGATATAAGCTGTGAACCTTGAACCGGTGGTGCCACTGAATTAGCCTGCAGGCTCCTCTGGTTTGTCCTGCGGGGGCTTTCCACGGGTGACGTTATCCCCTTAGGGTATTTTTTTACCGGGAACAGGAAGCATGACCGGCTCCGTAACCTGAATTTTAGTGTGCTCAACTGTGTAAGAGGTGGGGTGCTTCATTATCCGTATTGTCACAGACAGCCACCAGACAAACAGTGCCATGTTTCTAGGCATGTCGGTTGACAACACACTACAACATCAGCATGTTTTACTACATCCAGCGCGGCAAAATGACCCATCGTTCCTTTTATTTGACCAAACCACCTCATTAAGAACCTTAGAACAAATTTTCTAGAAAGAGAGAGGGGGATGTTTGATGGAATGCAGAAAGTTAGGGACTGTTTTGTTCTCAAGGCCCTCTTTAAGATCCAATAAAAGTTGTCACTTGTGAACCCAGTTTGCCTCCTAAGCTGATCACACATTGAGCCGAACCTGGAAAAAATTAAGCTGTCCCACGCCACCTTGATATTTTCGCCTGTCGTCATCAGCAGCCCAAAGTTCCTTCAGAAAAAGCCCAAAGGTCACGAACACGCTACAGAATCGAAAATTCCAGTAAAACAAGCTGAATAGTGCAATACCATGTTAAGGACCATGCATCTACTCCTCGTAAATATGTGATTGCAGCCTGTTCAGCAAGGTGTCTCAAGTGAAGCATGACAAAGCGCAATAACACAACAGCCGAACCAAGAACTGTAGCGCGGATGGCTGATTGTGTGGCCACTTTCCGAATTGACGCCACCGCATCACCGATAGCGTGCACCACAGGCGACGCGGCGGAGGAAAAGAGAGCTATCGTTCTCGCAGGCGGAGAGGAGCATTCGGCGGGCTGCACCAAAAAGGGGATATCAAGCAGCTGTGTCACTTCTAAATGTTGCATCATGTGCATCCTAGTTCTCTTTTTTACTAAGAACTCCCACCTTCGTGCTTGTGTTTCAGCAGTTCAATTTACAATGGCAGCAAAGGTCCATGTTAAACAATACATAGACGTTAAATACAATACATCCAAATTCACTGATTCCAAACTCGGAGAGCAGTGAATTGCTGAAATGAAGATGCCGACCAGCATATATATACAGTGCTATTGGAAGACCAAAGCACTGCACTCTCGGTCAAATTAGGCAAGTTCTGGTAACTGAATTCCACAGTGAACGTCATAGCATTGCACTACAATTGTATAGAACTAGGTGCTCACTTATTGTAACCAACCTGAAAAACCGCCAGTGACATCTGATGAGAGGTCCATCCAGATAGGTCCATCCACCAAGTAGGGCATGCCAGCTGATCTCCACTGCAAGGTGTAACAGTCAGTAGCCTGCAAGATAGAAGTGAGTGGCAAACAACAAGCAAGTTGCATTAGCCTTAATCCTTCAAAGTTCTAAATGCGATATTAAGGTGTCGAGCAAGGTGTTCTTCACACTCCAAGCGAAAATATGAGAACGTTAAAATACCACATTACCTGGATGTAAGGATGGCCGAAGTGACTATCACAGCATAGTGACAATGTCAACGATCAAGCTTCTAACTCAATTCTCTCTTTGGAAGTAGATGCCGTTCATTATGACCAGTTCATGTATGCGTAAAAAGGTGCCGAGATGAGCTCTCATTGCTATACGGCAAATTGCTTCCACGATTCTGTGACAAAGCGCAGACCTAAATGATGATAACGTTGCCTTAACAATTAGGGATTGCCTAGCGTTCCGTCCAGCCGGAATGCTAAAAACTGCTAAAGTTCCGTCCAGACTGAACGCCAAATCAAAACCAGCCAATTAGCCGCCATTTCTCATTCTGGGATTTGGTGTAGTGGTTCCGCGGCTGACTACGAACGTTGTAGGCCCTGGTTCCATTTTTTTTGTGTGTGTGTGGCCGTGGTTAGCGTTTTGTAATAGCAAAACTTCCTGCTCGCTTTACAATTCACGCGATGAGAGCAGTAGGTCTTGGTTTTTTACTCAAGCGGCCGAGCTGCTCCCGCTCGCTGGAGCCAAGGCCGACGTAGCCATCGCCAGTTACACCCGATCTCCTCTAATTATTACCAGTGATTAATAATTAACAGTGACTCTGGCTAGTCAGTGAGCAGAAGCGGTTTGGCCGGTTAGGTAAAAATCAAGACCGACTGCTCTCGCTGAAATATTGTGAAGCGGGCGTCGGGTGGCGACTTGGAGATCTGTCCAGATTGAGCTAGAGTTAGTCCGATCATCTGTAATTATTAATAATGATTAATAATTATCAGTGATTCTGGCTAGTCAGTGAGCGGTAGCGGTTTGGCTGGATGGGTAAAAATCAAGAAAGACTGCTCTCAACGCGAGTTGTGTTTCCTCCGGACGGAACGCTATACACAGCCTAATAATTCTGCCAAAGGAGGCTGGAAAGGCTGTGATGAACTGCTGAACAACAATACAAGTGAAGCAATTTTTTTTTGTTTTTAAAGTCTCTTCTAGGTGATTGCAGCTTAAACCAGGTTCAATGCTTGAAGCCCACATGTGTCGGTGCATGTTTTCATTTGGTACCGTCAATATCACGGCAACAATTATTTTCCTTCAACACATGAATCTAATTAGTCCTTAATAATGGCCGCGATGTCTTAGGGAAGCCTAGGGAACCAGATTTAAGGTTGTGCTCACATTGACATTAAACCCATTGAAACGATTTTCAAAAATGACACACATTGGTATAGGCCGCAAAATGTGAAACATGACAATAATGCATTACTGCCAATAATGACAATAGCCAGTGCTTAAAAAAGTATTGCGATGAGAAAGAGGTTATCCTCTTCTGAAAAATTAAGAAAAAACTTTCAGTGTGATCTAACCATCTAGAAAAGGCTGTTCTCCCATCTATTCTCTAGCGGCATATTTTCTAGAACTATATTTATTTACATCAAGTCGTGTTTTTAACAGAGTGTATTCTTTGCTGTGCAATTATCTACACAAGCTACTCGAAAGAGACCTTCCAGTCCAGAGGAGACCCACTTTTTTTTTTTTGAAGCATTTGCTCTTGTGCGGGGTGCCCTCATCCACACAATGAGAGCCCAATACAAAATTTAACTGAGCAACACGCGTGGCCGCGAATTATTCGGAGACGGTAGTGAATGTTGCAGTGCTTAAACGCTCCCCATGTGCGGCCAGCATTGCTTATGCCTCTGCACCAGACGCACGATACGCATGTAGTTTCGACGTGGTAGCAAATTCGGGTTGAATGAACGTTTTTGGTGCTACTGATACACATGCACAAACATATATTCGATTATCGAACGATTGGAACACTCAAACATTCACTGCACATGCGGGGCTTGCGAGTGTGACGCGAATTTCAGCCATCGTACCCTCAATCTGAACGCAGAGAGCCTTGTTTGTACCAGTGCACTTTACTGAGTGACCGCTTTGAAAAATGACAATCCCTGCAGTGTAGTGTAGACTGCTATGTGCCTCGGCTAAAAGTTACCTGAAGCGTACCACTCCAGTCCAGGTACGAAAAATGATGCGAAGAACAATTTGCAATTCCTTAAAGAGAACTACCCACCAAAAAAAAAA
>NW_027526225.1:93882873-93975373 GCF_048455015.1 Haemaphysalis longicornis | reverse complement strand
TAGGTTAATACCATATTTTGAACTCGTAGAAGTGGAGGTGAATACCGTGGTGTATCAATCGGGAAAATGATTTGCGGAGGGTATCGCACGTGTTTTTGGAAATTGCTTCGAAGAATTCCTAAACTGGGAGCTATAGCTCTTGCTAGATTGGAAATGAACGAACGAATGTGCTTTGTTATATGCAATTGTTGAAATAATGTGTATAATAATTCCACGCAGTCCCAAGCTGAAACGGAAGAAACGCGTGGTCGAAGAATACTTTATTTAGTAATTAGGCCAGAAAAAAAACAGAGAACAAAAACAACACAAATGCCCTCCCAAACCACCGATGTGAATCTAGGGAAGAGCAATAAGTTTGTAATTATTGTCCTGTATTTTTTTCAATTACTACATATTTTATTCTGTAAAATTTTTTCCCATTTTAAATATTTCCAAAAATGTCAAATTTGTGGCTTTTACCCGTCGTAGTTACACCTTGGCTATAAGATGACTGGTAGTGCAGAGCTTAGGAATAATTTGGGTGCCTGGGGTTCTTAAAAGTGCGCAAATATCTCAACATATCGTCGTTTTTGTTTTTAACCTCCATAAGCAAAACGGCCGACACGCATACTTCATTATTCAGAAGTTCTTTGATGCCATTTAATTTTATGGTCACGGTTTCCTGTGCACGTTTCTTTTTCTTTTGGAACGGAGTAGGATGCGTTCATCGTTGATTTGAATCTCCCGCCAGACATTTGGAGTACCTATCGGGAGCATGCCCCTCCTCTTCACTGCCGTATATGTTTGTTTTAAAGCATGGCTTTCTTTGCCGGGTACCCCCACAGCCTGGACCGTGTAACGCCCTGCATTTCAACAAAAATGCAGATTTTGCAGGTGTTCCACCTGCAATCGCTATAATGGAGCAAAAAGAGATAACTGGTGGCACGAAATTTTGAAAAACTCGAAAATAAAAAAAAGTACAAAAAGTTACGGAAAATGGCGAAACGTGTAACGCCCTGCATTTCCACAATAATGGAGATTTCGCGAAAGTTCCACCTTTAATCGTTATAGTAGCCTAAATAGAGATGATTGCTCGACCAAAATTTTGAAAATCTAAAAAAATAGGAAAATTTAAAGTAATTACGAAAACTGGCGAACCGTGTAACGCCCTGCATTTCCACAATAATGGAGATTTCGGAAAAGTTCCCAGTGAAATCTTCATAATAACGTGAATGGGGGTCATTGGTAGAACGAAATCTGGAAAAACTAAAAAATAAGAAAAATATTTAGCTACTACGGAAAATGGCATTGCGTATAACGCCTGCATTTCCACAATAGTGCAAATTTCTCGAGTGTTTCACTTCGAATCGTTATCATAGCGTAAATGGAGATTATTAGTCGGACAGGACTTAAAAAAACCGCAAACTTCGACTGTAAAAACTCACACTCAAGACGATCGGCATAAGAATGCTGCGCATTGGTAGACAACTCCCTGAATTTCTGCAGAATTTTTTGCCTTGGCTATAAGCGTGTCTGTACGTTGCTACTTCTTTGCCACAGCATTTGTGAGCACTTTAACCCACAGGTAACTAATAGGGCACTTAGAAGTACTAGGATTTTAACGAATGCACGCAGTGTTTTCTCAATAAGTCAAATTATACTTCCAACTCTCTCTCTCTCTCTTTAACTCTCACTCCCTCTCTCTCCCTCTCTCTAGCTCTGCGTTCCAGTTGGAGCATTGCGCCAGCACCCGTAACTTTATTTAACATCTCATATGAGTGGCTCAATCACCATGGAAGTTTGTTGTTTGACTCCCCCCCCCCCCCCCCACCCCCCCGACCCCTGACTCTTCCAAAATTGCTTTTAGTGGTTCAGGTAAATTGGGGGTGGGAGATAAACAGACAGGCGGAAATTTCAGCGTTCATTTCGTCGGAGAAATACGGCTGTCTTTAACAGGATAAACGTAGTGCAACCGGCCAGTCCGAGTTGTTGTGTGCTCAAAATAGAAACGTTCTTCCGTCTGTCGCAAACTCTGCAATAATTACCCGCTAATCCTGTTACACTAATCCTCCGGTCTCGTTGCTAAAAGGCGTTTAAAGTCAGGAGCTTACAGGCGCACGCGCGATCGACTGAGCTTTTGCACACTTCAGAAGCACCTGGCTACGGTTATTCTAGCAGAAGACGCACGAATGATCAAGCCCTCAATGTGCTGTCCGTGGACCCACTTGCATGTGCAAATGACTTCTGTTTGATCGCCTGTCAGCCAGGCTAGACACCAAAAAAATTAGTGATTAGTCCGCCTACGTTGGCTGCACAGACCTTTACGAAACTAGAGTCAGCGAGCGCGCTAGCGGATGGAAGCAATATTCAAAGCAGAAAGCACAGTTGAAGTTCGGTAACTGCTTCAGCTTTATGAATTGGTCGTAAGAACGAGAGAGAAGGCTCTCGAATTAAGGGGGGGGGGGGGGGTGAGGTTGTAGGAAGACCGTATTTGGCTACAAATGTGTGTGCATAATTACAGCGACCTGTGGCGGCAGTTAATTGTTTTGGAGACCATCGAATCGCACTGCTCGGCGTCGTCGAAACTTTTCTAGCTGCTGCTGCTAATGGATATCCCTTCCTGAGCTTGGAACGAAGCAAGAAACATCCTAACGCTTGTCGCTACCGCGTTGAGGAGAGAAAAATGTTGCAACGCTTCCGGTCGAACCAATAGCGCTATTGTGCTTGTTACATCTGCAGTCACATGCTTTTAACTAAACTGCCAGGACAAGGTGCAGCAGCCCTCTTTACCGAAGCCACTACTAACCGGTTAATCCTGCATGAGAATGATGGAGAAAGAAAGGAAAATGCAATGGGAGAATGATAGATAAAACGATGGAATCAAACGGGTGGGTCATGCGAAGGGCCTGACCAATCACCCGTGTGTTCTGATTGCGGCGCACGTTAAAGATCCTCAGGTAATCAAAATTAATCCGGGGCCCTCCACTGCGGCGCGCCTCATCGTCCAGACGTAGCTTCGGCGCGTTAAACCACGCAATCGACCGCAATCAACTTCAAATCGCCGATCCAGACTCTGAGCGTTGGCAGGGAATCTTGCACGCCCTCTGTTTCGGTCCTACGTCAGGGTAATTGTTACAGATATTTCCATGAATTCAGCAGCAGCAGCAGTCTGTCTTGCCGGTACCGTTACAAATGGGTCTCATTACGCTTTATGATTCTAGTCACTAATGACGCTATTGGCTCACTGAACGTTCATCCAATAAAAAAAAACTTAACCGAATAAACTGAACTAAGAACAAATTCAGTGGCAAAATTCCCCGCATTTCCCCGAGGGGAAGAATGTGAAAGTGCGAATGCACGAGTTGAATTTGCGCGGTTCGGTAATGTTCGCGAAAGAGAGATCACACACACACACAACTACAAAGAAAGAAAGATGCATTTATTCACAGACACCTATTTGTGTTGTCGTTGTACTTGATTGCTAGAGCGGATCTCAGCTTTGAAATTTCGTGTCAGTACTCCTTTAATTTAAGCGGGTGCATTAGCCCTTCTCACGCCCGATTCCTGGCCAATCCCCCACGTGGGTATGTGCCATGTCAGCGGCCAGGCAGCGCGCGCCCATCTCCCCCCGTTGCCAAGGAAGACGAGGAGATTCCTGGCCAATCCCCCACGTGGGTATGTGCCATGTCAGCGGCCAGGCAGCGCGCGCCCATCTCCCCCCGTTGCCAAGGAAGACGAGGAGATTCCTGGCCAATCCCCCACGTGGGTATGTGCCATGTCAGCGGCCAGGCAGCGCGCGCCCATCTCCCCCCGTTGCCAAGGAAGACGAGGAGCGCGCGCACCCGCAGCTGTTGCTATGCGGGCGGCGACTCCTTTAAGCGGGTGCATTAGCCCTTCTCACACCCGATTCCTGGCCAATCCCCCACGTGGGTATGTGCCATGTCAGCGGCCAGGCAGCGCGCGCCCATCTCCCCCCGTTGCTAAGGAAGACGAGGAGCGCGCGCACCCGCAGCTGTTGCTATGCGGACGGCGGCGGACGCTTCAGGCTCGCTTAAGAAGTGCATTCGCACTTAAAAATGTACTCCAGCAGGAATGGTTGGAGGTCATTGGGAAAGGCCTTCGTCCTCCAGTGGACCTAAATAGGCTCTTGTTGATGATGATAATGATCGTGAACGAATGGCCAAAGGTTGGTAGGGAGACAGAGGGTGGTTGGTAGAACTTGGATCAGCGGGTAAAGTGGTTAGGGGTTGTCGGCGAAAACCCTCTCAGTGTTTTAAGAAGCAATAGTTACATTTTTGTAACCACTTGAAGATGAGACATTCACTTTATCAGAAGGGGGAGGTTAGTACTTGCAGTACCATATTTCCTGAATGTTTTGGATTATTTCTACGCACAGGGCTGCATTACGTGTCAGTGGGAACGTTCAAAAGTTGCTGGATATTCGCCCTCCTTCCTCACCGTCACACTTTCACGGTCACACAACCACTGCCAAGTAATATAGGTATACACTTGGAAGTGCTATATGTTTTTCGTCGCAGTCATGCGGCCGCTACGTTCTTGTTTAGTGGGCTTAACCGAAGTCCTGTTGGATTAATTTGTGGGCTGAATACTTTTCCTTGTTTCCTTCAGCTAAGCGCTTTTAACAAATACTGCAGGGAAAAGCTGAAGTCGAGAACACAATAATGCCACAGTACCGCATCGGTCTCACACACGCATCTGGACAATGGGACCCTCCAGGATCTACAATCAACCTTCGCTGGCACTCTCCCAAACAACAGCACGCTACCATTTTCATTTCCTTCTGCTCGACACAGAGGCTTCGGAACTATTTTTTGAGTGGAGGAGCCAAACAAATTGTGCTATACATCATCATCATCATCATCATCAGTTATTTTCCTTGAGGACGCATGCATGCGCACTATTGCAGGTGAGTAGGCTAAGGAAATAAGCCCAATCACCGACATAAAACCAAATCAAATACAGTCAAACTTTTATCCAACATCACAGATTCTTGAGAGCAGTCAAAAATATCCTAAAGCTCCTCCAGAACCAAAGCATAAAAAGATAATTATTATTCTCTGTAAATCTACAGAATAGCCCAGTGCTAACAGTTAACAGACATGATGAGGAGTCCTGTCTACAATAAAGTGAAACATAAGCAGTGATCTAATAGCGAGTGAAGGAGACAGACACCCACGCTCGGAGTTCGCAACAGTGTCAAAAAGGCAGTTTGAATAGCAGAATTATTGTATTTTTACAAGCCACCATTTTCGGAATCGTTGGTCTTTCAGTCAGCGGGCTTCTGTTCAGCGGGGCGTCAGCGGAAGTCTACCGGTGCCCTTTGACTGGCGGAGCCGTGCTCCCCCATTTCTACATTAGGGGGCGCCCTCGCTCTCCCTGCACCCCCTGTTCCGACGCCCCTGGCTTGACACGTAGACCACGATGGATTGCAAATGCGATGCGCCAGCAACCCAATCTACTCCACTTTGCCGCGCTTGTTGACGTCAATTGACTGCCTCCATACGGATGCGATGTGCTGGAAAACAGTTCGAGGCGCTACCAAGCAATTACCAAGAAGGCTCAAGAGGAACTGACCATCGCAGATGCTTAGACCGCGGCATTACCAAGCCACCTGTGTGCTTAACCGCTACGAATCCAGCATAGGTCGCCAACTTGCGGTGGCTGCGCGGTATGGTTCTGTCCCCGCTGTGGGAATGGCGGTGCAATGTACGGGAGTGACGAAGAGTGCCATGTCACGATGCCCGGTAAAGAAACGCGCGGAGAGAGAACGCCGCCAATTTCCTTTTTAAAGTTGGGACGGCGTTGACAAAATAGGCGGCCACGTCTAGCGCCTCTAATTTCATCCTGCTGTAAAGATGGCGGCGGAAGGAAGCCTACTCGTCCTCGACAAGAAGGGAATGAGAAACGAATCTATGGACCATTCAACTCTGCGAAAGTGGATGACCAGTGAAGTTTTCTTTTAACACACAGCAAAAAGGCGGCACAAAGTTTATGGTAAAAATATAAGCAAATTTTATTTTTCTTGTCTGTTGACGGCTGTTATCCCGAGACCGATACATACAAGCGCAAACCTTTTATTTTGACTCTACGTATCTTCAAAACGGGGCCTGCTGATAACTAAAAATTGCTGCGGCTTAGCTCCGCTAACCCTGGACTTGCAAAGCGAATTCTTGGCTTAGCCTGGCTAAGTCGTTGTTTCACTTGGTTAAGCATTAATTGTATTCTTCGCCCAAAGCATACCTTTGGACGAATACTCCCGCGAAATACTCAGAGAAGACGGGCTGGCCTCGCTCTCTTTCATGGGCAAGCTCGCTTGAAAGCAACGAGTCACGCGGTCAGGCGCGAACCAGCTGCGGATAACGCATGCGCAAAGCCGGCAGAGGCGTCGGAAGTGGCGAACGCGGTCGTCGGCGGAGCTCGGTCCGGCGAGTCCTGGGACGCGCCACCAAGGGTACGACGCAACTGTGGTCAAACGCAGGCTAAATTTATAAAGCTTTGCTTTAATATTTTGACAATAAATACCCATGCGATCAGTCGTGCAAGCTTGAAGTTCAAATTATGTTTTGAACAGCGCGGGACTTTGGTGATGACCCCGTGCTAGAAGCACGCAAACCCGGACGTTAGTTTTCCAACGTTTCACGCTTGGAAGACACGTGGATCCTCGCGAGTTTTCGTTCGCGGGTAAAAAAATACACGGAACCCTAGCCACACACCCTTCTTCAAAAATCCCGTAGGCGAAAACTCTACAGCGGGGTTGGAGACGCGGTAAACCTCAAGTCTCAGCTTGTTTTATTCGAAGGCAGAACAGATAAACACCCTGCCACAGCCTGCCGGAGACACACATTCGGTAGCAGCGCAGGCGCTATGGCCCTGCATGAGAACTTCATAAGCAGAGACAACGCACCGATGATTATGTGCGTGCCGCCGCGGCATTAAACTCATGGCGGCTTCGACTGCGCAACGCCAGCGCCAAGCAGTAAATTGCACAAATCGAGCTGGCACTGCCTTTTCCAAGAAACTTCGTGAAACGGAGGCGTTGAAATTTATGAATTTCTCGAAAACTACCACACGTGTAACGACCAAGGGTGCAACGAATCCATATAATCCCACGCAAGGTACTCGAAAGTTGAAAAGAAAAGATTACATGGCGAGAAAAATGGTATGTGACCGAGCTAGCGCTCTGTTAAGGGGTCGTGTGCCTGGGAATGCTAATTTTTTTACGACATTATCACAACGTTAATTAGGGGCAGCCCGGTGGTAACTCGTGGGAGAAAATCACGCCGCTCTCTTTTTCAGAGCGAAAGTTTCTGGCAGAACATTTTCGATTTTGTTATATCCAGCCCCGATGCCTGTGTGCTTCCTTAACGACGTTTCAGGGCATGTGGACGATTTTAAAAAGAGAGAATAAAAAGAGAGTATTAGATTGAGGCTACATACGCACGTGTCGGAAGGGCAAGAATGTCCGCAAGGCAGATTAGCAAATTAAATCAGCAAATTACGCAAGAAAAATGCAACGCGCCATTTCGTAAAAATATGCACTCTCGCATAGTCTTGCAGCCTCACACGCCAGTAGGGCTTCTTTCCTCTTTCGTTCCTTCTTTCATCGTTTCTATTTTTCTTTCTTCCTTCCCTTATCTATTTATATATTTGCTTCGTTCCTTCTTTCTTTCTTTCTTTCTTTCTTTCTTTGCCTCTCTCTCTTCTTTCATCTCTTTGTCTTTATCTCCTTTCCTATTCTTCTATTTTTCCAGCTTGCCTTTCTGCATCTCATAACAAACGTTTACAAAAGAGTATGCTCAAAGTCTGGCCGTCATTTTTATAACGAAGCATTGAATTATGAAAAATGGTTTCAACTGTAGGGTTACCCTTCAGACCTTAAACACAGTATAGATAAGCTACTAGTCTATCTTTCGTTTTGCTTTAAATTTGGATTTATACTAAGTGCGTAGTCCCACAGCAAGACTTTCCTTCTTTCTGCTATTTAATTTTCGCTACGACGTTAAGGATTAGCACATCTTCATTTGATTGATTGATTGATTGATTGATTGACTGATTGTAGGGTTTAACGCACCGACGCAACGCAGGCGATGAGGCGCGCCGTAGTTGAGGGCTCCGGATTAATTTTGACCACCTGGGGATCTTTAACGTACGCCGAAATGTCGTACACACGGGCGTTTTTGCTTTTCGCCTCCATCAGAGGAGCGGCCACCGCGGCCTGGAATCGAACCCGCAACCTCGTGCTCAGCAGCACAACCCCTTAGCCACTGAGCCACCGCGGCGGTTATCTTGATTTGTTTGTTTGTGTTTCCTTGCTTGTTTGTTTGCTTATTTGCTTGTTTGCTTGATTATTTGCTGATTTGCATGCTTCTTTGCTTGCTTGTTTGTTTGTTGGTTTGTTTGTTTGTTTACTTTCTTTGCTTGCTTGCTTGCTTGCTTATTTGTTTAGGTCCTTGTGTCTTTGTGTCTCTTTTATGCACGCGGGGCTTTAGAACGCTTCATAGCAAAGAGAAACTTACCATACACCGAGAGTTAGCTCCTTTGTGAACGCTCTTTTGCGGACGCTAACCCGGTGCGCGCTTTCGCCAACTTAGCCAACTGATGCTTTCCCGTTAAACGAAAGGCCATGCTGGGCATAGAAGAGAAAGCGGCTCAAAGGCATTCTTCTCTGGTATCTCTAACGTCACTCACGCAAATATGTGCCGAGGGAGTGTTGTGAACTGTTCTTAGACTCAGGCCGAGCTTTTCAAAGCAGCCTGAACCTTTGTAGTAATATCGGCGTCAAATGAAACGCGAAGACAGACAAAAATATAAACCTGAACACACAAATAGCGCGATTTCTCTCCATGTAAGCTAAACTGACGCGTGGATTAGTTGCAACAACAAAGTTGGGAAAAGTGGATTTCCAAACATACCAACAGCATGCCATTAAATGAACTCTATGAACAGTATTTTTTCAATTTTGCATGTTCTGGTTCATATTTTTGTGTTCGCGTTTCATTTGACGCCAATAGTACCTATATCCACTTATTTTAATAACATCGACATCGTTTGAAAACTGGATAATAAGACATCCTCGCTAAATGGGCGTTTCCATTGTTTCTATTATTCATATCCTTATTTGTTTCCTTGCTTTTGTGATACCTGCAGAGCTGCCACACTCGACCACCTTACCTGGAATTGCTCTCCTCTCGCCTCTCATCGAAAGTTTACTGCGCCCTCTATCTGCCGTGGAAGCCATTTCCACATAAACACCTTCCAACGTGGATACGGACATGCTACATAAGATAGCCATTTATTCCACTGAGAAAGGCTTGCCTTGGAAGCTGGGAATACTGGTTCTGTATCCTTCGCTGCGTATTTAAGGCCGAACCATCAATCACAAGAGACAAATTCTCTGTGCGCATGGAGAGTTCTCACGGTAGCAGCATGTATTGATTTGTCCTTATTAATCTCAACCCCAGTTCCTAATCATTCATTCCTCCGAATGTTCAATATTATAAGTTTTAAAACTGCTGCTAGTGCTATCCTTTTCTCCCTGATTTCCCTGAATTGGCAAAGTCATCTGTGGGTGTTCGCCGACGAACCGACAACCCCCCCCCCCCTCCGCCCTTGTTTCTTTTATGTAAGTTCTTCAATCTCCGTGAAGTCGATGCCAAGACCCTCCAGTTCTTTCTCGGGGAGACCTGCCGTCCCCGCCGAGAAACTTCCTTCCTCTTTCCGCCCTGGTATACTCTTTAGTTGTTCCGACGGTCTGTTGGGTAAGCGTTCATTCGGGAAGGAAGGGGAACCGGGTTGAAAACGAAAAACTTCCCCATCTTCCCGTAGGGGAACCCTGAGTAGTATGGGAACCCTGAGTAGGGGACTCAGGGTTCCCCTGAGTAGGGGAACCCTGAGTAGTTCTCTTGTTCAAATAGATGTAAAAGTTATAACAGCGAACCTGGCCTCGAAGGCAAGTCAATCTTCGAGGTATTTCTTATTTCTCCTTCTCTTGTCCTGCGTGTGCTTGCCGCTGGTTTCTTCTTTTTGCAACAGTATGAACCAACAAGCCCAGCATTTCACTCTCTTGACGGTTATACAGCACGCAATATTCGCCTCGAAGGAAACGAATAGTCTGTTGAAAGACTATTCGTCTTTCGACAACATGTGGAGCTATTTACGCCGCTCACGCTTCTTCGTGGTTTGCATAAGCAACCTTGAAGCGTTGGCGTGATCTATCCGCTTCTTACCGCATTCATTTTGTAACTAAAATATTGAAAATAGGTACCCGGGGCGGGCACGCAACACAACCACTAGTTATACGTAAAGAGGAGAACGCGAGGAATTCTAACGGAAGTACCAACCCGCCCATCAGTCGTTGCTACGAGAACAAAATTGAATAGCTCTGATCTAGCAAATTCCTTCGCAAAAGTTTTACGGTGCTGCGATACAGGGTGGTTCCTTAAATTTTCTCCAACTTCTTTGTGGCTTTAGCAGTTCGTCCTTGAGGGCTCGAAGGCCTTGGTAACCCTCTTTACCGGGGCAGTTTCAGAGCTGAGTGATTCAACCATCATTGAAACCTATCTTTGCAAGGCCTCGCGGCGCGCCAAGTCTTGTTTCTCTCTTACAGATGAGATCGTGAACTTGCATCCCTCTCATTCCCCGCTCCCCCGCTGCACTATGCACGACTAAAGCCGGGCCTGGTGTCTGAATAGCGAAGAAGTTAGCCAATAACTACGTAGCAGAAATGTTAGCGCTTGTAGCGTCAAGGGGTAGCGTCAGTGACACCAGCGGGACGTATAGGCCACCGAGCACGCTCACACGCCCGAGGGCTGGCGTGGCCGTGGCATCAGCAGATGGAGATTCCACCGCGTTGAGAATAATGCTCTTGAATGCTTGATGATAATAGTCAGGTGTTACTGGCGCAAGGCCGACTGGGGCAAAAAACGCTGTAACAGTTGTTACATACGAGAAATGAAGACGTACACACTGAAATCGGTGAGCAAGAACGCAATTACAATGGGTCAAATACAATGAGGACGGCTGGTGTAGAAGGCCAGGTTGTGATTGTGTCTGGTATAAAATTATGTGTAAAAATTACAACTTCCGCTCATTAGGTACATAGTTAGATGATTATTTATTGCCGGCCTCCTTGCAACGCCCTGTGCCCACCTATTCTACGTATAAATGAGCCACTTCTTGAAAAAATGGGTGTTTTAAATCTTTAAAGTTGGAGGTAAAAACCCCGCAATGAAGGTAAAAATGAAGGTAAAAACCCCGCAACCCTGACAATTGTTTGGTAAACTGGTTACAAGCGTAGTGCATTCATTTGGCAGCTTCCCGTAATAGCTCGATGATGGTGATGATATAATGGCTTGCCCAAGTAGGGGGTGTGTCCTTTCGTAGGTTGTGCGTGGGTGGGTGCCCTCCGTCCGGTTTTCTAATTAAATGCGGTCTGATCTACTGTAAACGCTCATCTGTGGGCTGGAACCATGCGCGTGTGCGCACGAGTGTGATAGAGCTCATCTCTCGACGTGGAAACCACCGCCACGAGAGTGATCGCTGGGAAAAGCGAGTATTGTATTTTAGCTTGTAATTTCCGCTAATCGTTTTTCTTTCCGACCGCGAAAATTGCCAAATTTTATAATGTAGCAGGTCAGCTGCCTTCTCTGTCCGTCACAGGGCACCGCTTCAAAGTAAAAGTTGCACGGACAAGCAATCTCAGGATTCCGCACGACACCACGCAGTTACGAAAGCGCCAACCTGCTCCCAAAGAGGTGCGCAAAGCGACCGTTTCCCGGGTGGGAAATTAAACGCGGCCGCGTGTGGGAACCCTGTGAGAGGCAGTGGCGGAGCGAGAGCTTCCGGGCGGCAAACGAACGCGGAACAGCAGCAGCACCAGGGCACACCCTTTGGGAGTTCACCTCTGCGCCAAACAAACCGTGCCGGGGCAAACGGCCTCTCTGCTTCCTGCTGTACGATTCGGGGGCTTTTCCTCTTCCTATGCCGATCTCACTCTCCTCGACGCCATTCCAGTGGCCGTGCCGCGGGGGCGTGCCTTGTGTTACAGTTTGTGTCGACAACAGACGCCGCATTCAAGCGCTTAGTATGTCGCAGAGACCGGCATGAGGAAACGAAACGCGAAAGGAACTTAACAAAGGCAGGTATGTGAAAGTTTGTTGCGGCTAGCAATAGTATCAGTGCCCAAAACAAAACATCGATGGACGCCTTTTTAAGAAGCGTTTGTGCTGTATAGTGAGCAAATATGCACTTCTGGGTAACATAATTAACAATATCTTTATTGTGTTGAGGGGGATGATTATCATAAAAATGTTGCAAAAACGTGTAATATGGCGTTGCTGCTAAGGATGATGATAATGATCATGATGACGTTGATGTCGAAATTATTATGATAAATAAGCTGACGACGACAACGACGACAGACGGTGATGATTATGATGGTGGTGATGACGATGATAACAATATTAAAAAGCAGAGCTGCAAGTCGTCTGCTTTGAAGTCGATGCAGTGGCTGACGAAATGTTGTGTTCGTCTAGCGAATGCCTTCTTTTCAGCAAATCCAGATGCGGGATGCAAGTTTGCCCAGAATCCGGTCTTCATGTTTGAGCAGAGTTTTCCCATTTATTTGTGGTAGGCCTTCCTTGCGTCAAGGAAGAGAAGTAACCTTACGACTTGAACACACCACAGTCCGGCGTCATGGCGGAGACAAGGACGGCTTTTACGCAACTTTCGATTCCTGGCCAGCTAGTCCTTTCTTATTTTTATCTCAGCCACCGTTAGACAAATTACGACAGCACACACTGGTACGTAAAGTGTGCACACCGCTAATAAAGTGCAAATATGGGTGGTCGATAAGAAGTCGATCCCGGATAGGTCATTAACCTTTCACTTTCCCCTTATTTGACATCTCTTTATAGTCGGCTCTGTTGCGGTCTATTGGGAGAATCCCAACGGTGTGACCGAGAAACGCTTTTATTTCTAGTATATTTTGTTGAGTAGCATGTTTTGGTTAAGTTAGCTTTCCTTTTAACGCTGCTTTAACGCAGTCAGGCTCTCATAAAACAAAGCCGCAATCCTACAGAATTTTTTGCTGTACCCATCGTTCGTTCTGAGCCCGCAAGGACAGTTGTCACGCTTCTCGAGTAGGTCACAAGCTTCGAACAGTCGACATAAGTACTGCGGTAATACGAAAGATATTTTTTTTTTTTCAATTTGTAAACCAACCCATTAAGACGATTGTTCGTCAGCCGACATTTGCGTAAAAATCCTAATAAAAGCCGTAAATAAATTCAATAGAAGACACGACACGGCAAGAGTTGTTCTTGACTTTGCTTCTAAGTCTCGTGGGTGGATATAAAACAGATGCCAGAGGAGAAATGTTTCACACCTGAGCGCTTTTCTCCTGGTAGGTAATTTCGCTGCCATACTGACCACTGACCGATAGATGCCTTTCTGCAACAGATATATACCGAATATACAACAGGTTCGTGTTACTGTATTATGTGGGCCATGCTCCATTTCACGCTTTCCCTTTCATCCACTTTGCTGCCATTAGAGACCAGGCTGGCGTGGTGGTACAGCGGGTAAAACGTAATGCTTTACCGGTATTGCCAGTCTATTTCCAATCAGTGGAAGTACTATTTCACTGAAACAATAAAATGCTCAGGTGGGGCAGTTTCAACGTTTGCTGCACAGATCGGACGTGCAGGGACAACAAAGACTGATTCAGCAGGCTCCCCGAGCAGCGGAAGCACTCGGCCACCTAGAGTAAGAAAGTTAGCGAGATCCCGAACTAAAACAGAATACACGCTCCACCCTCCATTTCCCCCTTACTCTTGCGTTAAATATATAAAGAAATTAGTAGTTTTGTACGTCATTTGACCTTTCCTCTCCTCCACCCCATCTTTTGCCTCAATATTATCTGCCTCCTACAACACGTCTGCGTTCTTATGTCTGTCTTCTTACATGCCTTCTTATATCTCTGTTCTCCCTAATACCCTTCTCATGTTCGCTTTCTTCCTACTTTTCCTTTCCCCTAATTTCTGGTATAGCCTACTTCCGCATTCCTGAGTTTTCTCAAACATGTGAATGTTACGTAAAGGGTCGAAACAATTTCGAGAGAATTTCGTTTAAAAAAAATAAGAGGCTTTGCGCATACGTTTTCTTCAAAGAACGCAGCAGACTGATAAATCTCTGCAGCTACAAAGATCAGGCTAAGAAAAGCAACAAGTTAACAGGAATTGAACAAGGACATGGCGAAATTTAACGGGAGGGCGGGTATGCGCTACGCTTTAAACTTCCATCAAATATTTAGCCCGGAAGCATTTAACATAAAATAGACCTGCAACCTCGCGCTCCTAGGGCGAAATGGCTATCCCGGAGCTTTCTTCCTGCCACAGATTTCTACTAACAAACTTCAGGTTCGTTCTTTTATGTTTTGGTGAATACGGCCAATAAACATTTCCAAGGAAAGCGACAAAAAGGAAAAAGGAAGCATCCTTAAAAAATGTGAACGCTTGTCCCTTCGGAAGAGAAGAATCCCTTCCCAGCCACCGCGATACGCCCCAATAGGTTTCACTTAGACCAGCGCTTCGAGGAATAATTTATGTGGAATGAATACACGCCGGCGTCCACTTGAGAACCAGTGGCCGTTCGCCGCGGCGGCGGGAAAGGCGCAAAACATGTCGGCGTGGGTCCCGCGACAGCTACAGGGAGTTTCCGCGACCAGAATCTGCGGCGGTGCCCCAAAACCATGGCTCGGGAGGGCGCAAGTTTTTAGGTACCGAGGGTTTACGTCGCGTTAAAAAATGCGGTTGATTCCTCTTTCCTAGGAGTCAGCAAAACACGGCAGTGGAATGTGCCTTCATAAGATCAGTTGAATGTTTATTGTGCATCGATATGAACTTGCCCATCGCTATTTATATTTCGTCGCTATGGCACTGTTAAAAACTGAACGTTAGACACTGGATCACACGTGCCGGAGCATTGCGGAAATCAGACTTAAACTACAGGCGGTCGCAAACAATGCGAACGAAACCGAACGGGATTTTCAGCGAATCATTTGGTGAGCTCACGGTCCGCTGCAGCGAAAGGGGCATGATTTGCGGGGCTGTCTTGTGGGTGTGCTTGGCGAGTGACGCCCTTCTAATGGATCGCTTCGACAAAGGTGCCACCGCTTATGTCCTGCTCCGTGGCGTGCACGGCAGACGTTTGCGTTGCGACGAGCTCAGCTTGAGGAACACGAGAGGCAGTGTTCGGAGCTTGGACCGTGAATGTGAGAACGCCTTCAGCTTCCCGGCCCGTGTCTCGTGTCGCAGCAAGGCAGTCACGGCCGTGATATTCGCCCGAATGCGTAGTGAGAGAGAGAAGCGATTCGTTGGAAAAGAGGAAAAGAAAGTAAACTGGGGATATTGTTGAGCTCAGTGGGGAGCACACCTGCATAAAACCCAGTGCGGGGGGACGAGGAAGAGGGGTGAAAAGCTAGGGAGGATAAGAGGGATGTCATAAACGACAAGGCGGACAAAAAAATCCCGGGCCATCTCCACTAATCGGAAACACGGGGAGTGGTGAAACATACACTGTGTAAGTGTATTCTTGGCGCCTTGGCGTTTTTGCCAACGGTTATGGAACTGTTGGGGGTAGAGGAATACATTTTGGCTGTAAACGTCTCTTGTCTTCGAAGCAGAAAGCTCCCTAGCGCGAAGAGTAAACAAGTGTCCAGGTGTTTTATTAGTATACGTCATGAAGCGCTGTAGTGAGAGGTGTAAGCGAGTGTCCCGGTGTTTTTAGTGCGAATTACGTTTCAACGCGAGGCGTAAACGCGTTTACGGGTGTTTTAGCACCGTTACTACATGAAACGACGGTTAAGACAATGATTACGCTGATGGCGACGACAGGAGACGCTAACAGTCCCAGCCCCTAAGAGGTTTCGCCCTTAAAAGTGTGGTCTAGGTTATACTACGCGTAATATCAGCAGCAAAAATGGCGCGAACACCTGTCCTCCACTTGCCGCATTGGCTACAGCCGCATGGTGAGTCCGGTTGCCTCGAGGTAGCCCCGGACAGAATGCGTCGTTGCCCCAGTTTTCTAAGACTGGCCATCACACCCGGAGCAGTTGGGGGCGGAGGAACAAATTACGTTGCACTACCGAGGCGCCAACTGTGGGCGCTCATTAAGTTTCATGCTGCAATACTGCGCTTCACCTCTCCTAGACGGCAGCATCAGCTGAATGGAGAAGGTGATAGGAAAGAATATCAGGCGCGTTCATACAGCAATTTACGCTGGAGTTTATAGCTCAGTTAGTACAGAGCTTGGCCCCTCCCATTGCGAGCGCAACCTCGTCGATGGAACTTCTGGCGATGTGATTTCCGTGACCGATATGACGTCAGTGAGGTCTTGGTGCATCCCGGCATAAAATACGTTCGTGCTAAAATAGCAAAGCGAATTGAGGAACACAGTGAGGGGAAAAGGAGAGCAGCTGAGCAGCGTCCATCAAGGGAGGCGCACCGGCCGGATTTCCTGTAGCACCTCTCACACTTGAGAGCTCCGACAACGGGTTTGGGCACACGGTACGTCGCGGGGTCAGGGGAGGAAGGAAGTACGGAGGGACGCGTAATTTACCTCGGAAGAAAAGCGAGAGCCATACCTCGACATTCTCCCCCTGTCCCTTATATTCGTCGGGAAGGATGGGCTGTATAAAGACCCCAAGCTGAGTAGCCCTAAGGCGGCTGCTCCCGCACGGAGAAAAACACGGGGGGGATCCGAGAAGGGGAAGAAAAACAATGAAGACCTGTTATGAAATACAGAGAAGGGCAGGGCTGCAGGCTTGTGTTTATGTGGACGAAAAGGCGCACGCCATCCCCTGTAACAAACGAAGGGAAAGCGGGCGCGATGGCGGCTCCGAGGTGAAGAAGGATGTTCGGCACACCACCACGCGTCACTCACATCGGCAACAGTCCGGAAGAATTTTCCCAAGATAACACGCTAGAGGTTTTCTCAACTCAGTTTTAATTTACCGCGTTCTACTACTCCAGGCCGGGTGACTCGATGTCAGCGCTGCCGTACAGCGAAACACGCGTGATTCGAGTAACCCTACTACAATGTTTATAGAAACACGTTGCCCTGCTCTACGTGCATTCCACGCGGAACGTGGAACCTATCTAGTGGAACTCTCGTTACTGTTACCGTTTGATCTCTTAAGATACCGCCAGGAGATATAGAGGCGCGGGCAACAGCAGGCGACGATTTTCTGCTGTTGATATAGTATTTCATTTGATATCGCATAAAACAATCATCTATGAATTTTTTTTAATAAAAGAACTCTGCAAATATCACCTATGAATCGATTTCGTGCCTCATATTTGTGTAATGTCTTCTTCTTGTTCAACAATGTGGACAAGTATGAAGATTGCAACCGCACTTAGGTTTTTAGGTATGGCTGTGGGTATATGAGACTTGCGCAGACTCAATTTCACTTTGGCCGGGTGGCTGAATCGAGTTACACACAGACAGACAGACAGACAGACAGACAGACAAACAGACCAAAATTTCTTCTTTTAGGTAGCCAAAGAAATACTATCATATTTAAAAATTTGTAACAACAAAATGGAATAATTTACATAACTTCCTAATCTTTTTACCACAGAGCAGGAAGTGGACTGGTTCGTCCAAACTACTAACGAGCTTCTCCACTGGTCAGCTGCTAAACGTGGCTCTCGCCGCCCTTATAGGGGCGAAGCCCCTGAGGGGTTTGAGCTGTCGGCGTCTCATGTCGTCGCAGTATCACGTAGTCACGATACTAAAACACCGGGACACTCGTTTTCCAACGCATCGCGTGAGAACGCTTCGTGCATAAAATACGCCAGATTTACAAGAAAGCTGTATACCTCTACCCCCCAAGGGTTTCATACTTGTGGGCAAAAACGAAAAGGCGCCAACAATACACTTGTACACTGTATGCTTCGCCCCTCCCCTAGTTTCACGTTATGGAGATGGCCCGGGATATTTTAGGAAGTCTTGGGAATTCGCAAGACGGTTATTGAGCGTAAGAAAGTTCGCTTTTCCGACACTTCCCCAAAAGAAAGCGACTGGGGGTTGTAATAGACAATAAGTTTCGGACCTCGGCGCAATTTTTTTTCCTATGCCGGACTGCGTTTTGCATTCTGCGTCACTGTGGTAGCCAAGCTAGGGTACTGGCGAATTTAACTATTCTTTTTAAGTTCCTCAGAGATGACGATGTCAAGTGGTGTAGGATAGTATAGCAACGTGATGGGAAGCCTAACACTACGCAGTGCGATGGCAGAATAAAGAAATGTGTGTATTTGTGTGTGTGTGTGCGTGTATATGTGTGCAGGTGTCCTTTTCGCTACTCCTTCTTGTCCTCTATTTTTATATTTATTTATATGTCTAGTGTTTCGTTTTTTTGTTTTGTTTTCTTTCACCTAACGTTGTATGTATGTTATTCTTGCCCATGTGTCATATATTTATGTTAGCCCTCTACCCTATCCCCCTATTCCTATGTACTCCTTCCTCCCTATCCCATCTCCCCAACACCAGCAGGCGTTCCGGTGTCCGCCCCTAGGCGAAGACAATTTACGCCTGTTGGTGGAGCTTCCTTTCTTTCTTTTGTGCAATAAATACATACATACAGTTCGATCTAACGTGTAGCCGGTAGCGCACGTGGCTGAAGTTGCGAAAACGACTCGAGCTGGGAAGTGAAGGATAGTGAAAGTGTGTGCGTCCTAGGAATTCTACTTTCTTACCTTGAACGCGCAGGTACTCCCTCAAAAAAGTAGAAATAAAGGCTCCACCATTTCGAAGGATAGGCAAGATTGAGATGCCATGAAGACTGGAAAATGCGCACCGTTGACGGCGGCAGTTTGGGCTTCACGGTGTGGGCTCTGTGGCCCATGGAGATCGAATCTCAGGAGGCGATACCCGTAAAGTGCACGCTGCTGCCGCACAGCCAAAGCTGTTGCAACGCTCTCAAACGCCCTGTTTTAAAATAAGAGGACGTACCTGCGCCCTAAATATTATACTGGGTAGTAACAAACCTTGCAGGCACTGAATTCCTCGGAGTTGTTGAGGTTATTGTAAAAAAAAAAAAGTGATGGACATTTTAAATTTGTGTTTAGAAACACTACAATATAAGCTACTAAACAAAATCAGACCTGTATCCGAAGAAAAAGTATGACTTCAAGAAAACCTAATTCCACCAGTGCCATCTGACCAAAGAAGCGAAGTGTGTCTGAGTGATCAATGATGGATGTGATAAGGATGGTACCAAGATTGAAAAGGAAAGACAGTGAGCGAAATGTCGACACAGAATATCATGCGTCTGGAGACCCAAGGTGACAAAAGTATACAAAGTGGGGGAAAAAAATGGGGGGGGGGGCGGTTGTCTTGATCCGTGGCTCTCGAAGGTAAGGACAAAATCTTCAAAATCTCATGAAGTTGTGCACAAATTGTCTGTCAACACGAAAATTCTTTTTAATTTTTACTTCTTGTTTGTAAAGTAAACAATGAAACGACATATCAGGGCTACCCGACTATGCAAAAAAAGTTACAGGACAGTGAGTTTAATAAATTCAGTCAATTAAAAAAAAACTGAGTTTCCAACAACGTTAATTCTAATGAAGCAGCAAAGCTGGGGGTCGCTCTTGTGGACGTTTTGTTTCGCTACGGTTTTCTTCTTGTGCGTAAGGCTACAAAAGTATTAGCGGCCAAATTTCATACAATTTGTTTCGAGATGCCTTCGATAACACAAGATGTTAGAACCGTTTTGTGCAATGATACTCCCGCCGTAGATGGCTAGCTATGTTTCACTGTGCACAAATGGGGAAAAGAAAGCTTACAAAAGCCAACCTTACAGTAATCTTCTTAAAGTTGCCTTCACATAAAACACAAATGAAATGCAAAAAAAAGTCATGCTTTCATGCTGAAGAGCAGTGTTGTTTAAGCTTTTGGTTGCGGCGTCACTGAACCGAAAAAAATACCAAGAAAATGCCGAGCACGCGTGAGCGTGCATCCCGTGATGTTCCTTGTAACATGGAACATCAAGAGATGCAGGGGGGATTGCCAGGAATCGGGCGTAAGGAGCGATAATGCACCCGCTACACAAAACTAAATTAGAAACTTGGGCATTTGCATGAAGAAAGAGCATATACTCAAGACAGGGTTGGTTGCGCTGTCAATAAACACAAACTCGCGCGCCACCGGTTGTCTGGTCCTCATGTCACATGCCACACTAATAATGCCGAGACTTCGCTAGTTAGCAGCGCCGCCAAGCGGGTCTATCTCTATAAAATGCGAGCGGCTCAGCTTTCTTAGCTGTGTGGGCTTAGAAGAAGTCGCAGTGCAGCTCTTCCTCGGCGAGGGAGCACTCGATGAATACTTTGCAACGGCGGACGATGAAGTATACGAACGTTGAAGATGGAACTAAACAAAGAAAACACTAAAATACTTCACTTTGCGTCTCATTCGGTCTTCTTGTGACGTGACAAGTGCCATTTATATACACAGGGGAACTTTTTCTCAATGAATATATGGTGCTCATTGAATTTGGCTTAGTGAGACGAACGCAGCTCGGCTGTGAGATCAGGCTTGCACCGTTGTGCAAGCTGGCATAGATTTTTTTAGGAGCAGTATAAGCCGCCGTATATCAAAATATAAAAGCCCTAGGAACTTGTTGTGTTTTTATGATTTTTGTATTCTGGGAACCGCTTTTCATTCGGCCAAAACACCTGTTACAGAGTGAGCGTGATTCGATATCAGCACAGACGGTTATCAGAGCCCTCATTAAACCAGCTCCGCGGTTACAAGAGGCTGTTACAAGAGGTTACACAGCCTCTTACGCAGAGGTTACGCAGAGGTTACAAGAGGTTACGCAGCCTGTTACGCGGTTACAAGAGGTTACAAACGCTGACGGAGCTGAAGAGACGCGCATGCGCAGTAGAGTGCAGACGGCGGACAAGGGAGGGGGAGACACAGCCCCGAGCATGAGATCCTCCGCATCTAATAATAAGCAACTTGTAAATGCTGTTAGCAGGAGCAGCATCGGATACGAGGAGATGCCTCCCGCGTTTGGCGAGGCGACCGGAATGCTCGTGGGACTCGGGTAAGACGGAGACGGGAGCGCCTTCTATGTCTGGGGACAATTTCCGCGTCCGTCGAGCTTCTCGACTTCTTTCGGGGCGGTTTGTAAGAGGCGACCACCGAGACGATGACGGTCAAGCTCAAGTGAACGCACACTTGTCTCGTCGTTCAAAGCGGAACAGCTTCGGCTTCCTCCGTACAGTACGCCGCTTCCGTCCGTGTCTTTGTGGCGAAGGGCGGTTGGAACTCCGGGCACGCAAGATATTCCACTATATCAGTATCGTCTAGGCAGCGCGTAGTCGTGTCGCCAGGGAAGCGAGCACAGCCGAGGAGACCCGAACTTTCGATATACTGAAGGAGGGGAACAAAAAGACGTTGCAGGCAGAATTTACCCCCAATGATTCTCTGCACAAGCAAAGCATTCTTTCTTTGAAGCAAAGTTCGCCTGCGTGTGTCAGCGCGTGTGCTGTGCGCCTTCCATTACCTGCATCTGACGATGATGTTTGGATGTTAATTACGCAGGACCAACTAGGGCAAAGAGCGCCAAGAAAGTGTATTGATGAATAGGTGACTATTAAAATTGGTGAGTGAACACGAATATAAGCAATTGAAGCACATAAGGACGGCTGGTGTACAGGGCCATGATGAAGGCCAAGAGTGGGTTAAAGGTAAATAAGGTGGCTGGTGTATAGGACCAGAGGTAATAAAACTATGGGGGCTATGAGATGAGCTGTAGGAAGTGAACCTCTGACAGAAACTTAAAGGTGCGCGGAAAAGAAAACATGGCATCGTCTCCTAAGAAGTATACATTGCCTGCCTATATTATGTTGTATTGGCAATCATTTGTGATTGGAGGCCAGGCAGAAAAATAAAATGGCATTTAAAACAGCGGGATCAGTTTTCCGGAGCCAGGAAAAAAATCGCCAAGGGACAAAGTTTATCATCATTATTAAAGTAAGTTATTGTCATCAATATAATAAGGAAATCTTCCAGGTCATCTTCCCCGTCCTTCCTGCTGATAATTCCGTAGTTATTTCAAAAGTCGAAAGAAGTCTCGAGGAGTGGAACAAAATTATTTCTTCTTTTGCCGTCACTGACGTTGAGAATGTTGAGAGTCTATCGAGCGTGCGCACATGCATGGCGTGTGTTTAGCTTCTTGAACGTGGAGTAACAAAGTCCGTTATATCCCGGCTGGATAAAGGGTTGCATGCCCCCATCTACAGAAAATACTTTGAAAAGGTGTTCGATTTTAAGAGCGAAAATTATACCGGAGCAAAATAGATAGTTTTTCAATACTTGTGCGCGAGAAGCTGGAAAGGAAAGGAACTAGAATGCACCTACTTACTCAAGAAGCAACGTAAAAGGCTTAGAAAGTCCCAGTCTCTAGTGTGTGAAAGACTCAAACTGAATCACTTTAGAACTACGCTATCTAAAACACACTGCTACGACTTGATGGAACTACGCAATTATATGACAACTAAACTGAGTAGGCAATTGTCACACGTGATGCTTTATCAGACTGCCGACATTTCATAACGAGCAGAAAACCGAAAATGCAACCGCTGGATTCATACAAGGTCCAAAAACGCGCACATAAAAAAGAGACTCTGAGGACATCTAAGCACTTCTTACGACAGGTGAATGCAAAGGCATTCAACTACAATCCGAACTATTTCCACGCCACAATGCGTATTCTGCTCAGAATTTGCCACACTGGTTCTCTTTATTTGTATTTGCACCTAAAGACGGTGAATGAACGATGGAGTGACGAAACAAAGAAATTCACAGGGAAAGAATGAACTAAGGCAGGTTAGGGTGGGAGGGTCTGAAGGTCAACGAGAAAGGGCTTCGTCCTGAAGGTGACCAAAAAATAATAATGATGATGATAATGATGGTGGTGGTGGTAGTGGTGGTGGTTGTGACGACGATGACTACGATGCTCGTCCGGTTCCTCCCTATGTCATTTTTTTCCCGCTTCTTGATGTCAAGAACGCAATCCATCCAGTCTAGAGCAAAAATGCTGTGCCATGCATTGCTCCACAAAGGGTGGTGACAGATAATGGGCCATTTACCTCAATCAATGGGCCATTTATGCTCTCGCATTATTAGTTCCCGTTGGAGTTTTGTGAACCGAACCTACAACTTGGCCACGGGTAGCAACTGAAGGAGCTAATCATTATTTTATGCCACCTGGGGATCTTTCCAGTGTTCCGAAATCTCGACCCATGGGCGGTTTGTTTTGCAAACTCAGCATCTAGTTTTCACGAGCACAATGGCTTAGCCACTCAGTCACCACGGTGGTTGGCTGTCTCTTTATTGTCACTTGCTTGAAGAGGTAGTGCTGCAAAAAATCAGCACTCGCTATAAAAACCCACCGGCGTGTGGTTGCGCTCCCATATAACCCGAAGGCGAACCATTCTACGGACGGAAGTGCTTCCCCCATTTGGAACAAGTCGCAGACGAAAGTGGAGCCGCCGTGTGAACTCGTCGTATCTAAGGAACCCTGGTTGCCCAGGTGTTCTCCTTTTTCTGCTCGGCGATCAACAGAGATAACGAATGTGGACAGAGGTGTCGGGGGATTGAGGAGCTTCAGAAATAAAGCGACACAGCCCTTCACTGCCCAAGGGATCTTAAGTACTTTCCGAGCAGTGGGCTACGAACAGATCTGCATGCATTGATAGCGCTGCCACTTTGGGAAGACTCTCCAAGTACTTGGGCAAGCGTCCGCCTATAAAAACTACGCCAGGTTGAAGGTATCATCGAGACGTGCCTTTGAAATCGTCGCTGAGTGCCAAGAATGTTTCGGAGACCCTCAGCTGGACGGGAGCCATTTCACTGACTTACTTTTCAGCTATCTCCAAACCACGCCCCGGTGAAATTGCTTTGGTTAAGTTTATGACTATACGTGAGCCCTTTTCACTGGTGACTGAGGTAAGGAGCTGTGGCCTTAGGGTGCCCGTTGGACCTTTTTATTGCACCTCTTGAGCGCTTCCAGAAGAAAAACAGCAGAATACCAGAGGCACCGATCAAGTTACTGCAGGAGGGACTATGTTTGCTTCCTTTCCTGTGCAATCTGTTGTGGTACGAAGAACTAGAAGATAAAAAAAAACAACAAACACGCGTCCTATTGTCGTTCATTCAACCTGGTAAATTCAGGGCAAAAGCCGAAGTGTGCGCCACTGAGCACAACTGCACAAGCAGTCGATAGGGTAGCCTAGGGCAAGCAGCCCCTTCCTGCTACGTCGCTGACATGAAAGAGGACGTGAATAAGTGTCATACACCGTGTTTATCACGACCTATTCATCTCGTTGCTTGGGACAAAGCCATCAGTGATGATCATTGATCAAGTTCTTCGAGCAACGCACGCGTGGGATGGGCTGTTTCGGTTGTTTCCGGTTGTTTCCGGTTTCCGGTTGTTTCCTGTTGTTTCCGGGCTGTTTCCGGTTGTTTCGTCATAGAGGTAGTTTTTTTGCCTCAAAACTTATTCATGTCGCTTTCTTGAGACGAAGCCAACATTGATCATCATTTATCAAGTTCCTCGAGCAACGCCCGCGTGGTATAGGTTATTTCGTAGTTTCCGGTTTTTTTCGTCATGTCAGGCATTTTTTTCCTTTTGCCGCAAACTTTATTGTTTAACATCGAAGTTTCACTGTGGTGTTATACCCATCACTTGCCTCAATTAGAGTTTGAGGTACGCACAGTAAATTCGTTGTCTTGGTATTTGGATCGTCGTGTCTCCTTCCTACGCATATTTCGTGTCCTCACCCGGTTGTACGCCTGCTCTCAGCGAGGTCTGGCCGACAGGCCTCACGCCCACAGAGCTGCTCTCCCTCGCCTCAACTGTCCCTACTAGTCTTCTCTCTCCCTCTCCCCCTCTCTCTCTTTCTCGCTCTCTCTCTCTCTATTGTATATATTATAAGAGGGTTTTCGAGCTTTATTCTTCACCCGCACCAGCAGCAGCAGTAGCACCGAAGCACCAAGTCGCGCTGTCCAGCAAGTCGAGACGGAGAGCCAACGAGACGAGACTTCGTCCCAGCGATGGCGACGTGACATCCACGAGTTGGTGCCTCTTCCTTGTGTGCCTTCTGTGTCACATACCCACGTATTGCGAATGACCAGTGCTGTCCACGCTCCTACATTATTTAAACGAGTATGGTGTTGGCGACGGTCTTCCTTACGATTGCCCCCGGGAACGAAAGAGCCATCCTGGCGACTCAGGGAGATGAAACTACGACGGGGTCAATGTAAGGCTTGAGGCGCTGAACATGGACTATACTTTGCCGCGGCAACGCTGATCGGGTGAAGGAGTGAGAGGCTCAACCACATAATTTACTGGAGACGTCCGCTTGACGATGCGGTAGGGACCCTGGTAGCGATAAAGCAGTTTACTGCTCAAGCCTGGCGAAGACACTGGAACCCGCAGCCAGACAAGCCACCCTGGTGAGTAGGTAGGAGCGGGAGTCGTTTCGTCATGGTGCGACTTCTGACGCTGCTGATCTTCCGTAGTTTACGATCGGGCCAACTGACGACACTCTTCGGCGTGCTTGGCAACGTCGGAGATGGGCGGGCATTCTGGCTCATCGTGCCGATAGTGAAGTATGGTGTCCAGGTGCATGAAGACTCACGGCCATACAAAAGAAAAAAAAACGGAGAGAAGCCAGTCGTGGCCTGCGTGGCGGTGTTGTATGCGTAGGTCACGAATGGTAGTACTGCGTCCCAGTCGGAATGGTCTGCCGTGACGTACATAGCGAGCATGTCACTCAGAGTGCTGTTGAAACGTTCGGTGAGTCCATTGGTCTGAGGGTGATACGCCGTGGTGGTGCGATGGATCGTGCGGAAGGATTTAAGAAGGGCCTCTATAACTTCAGACAAAAAAACCATTACTCAATCACTGAGGAGTTCACGGGGCGCCCCATGAAGTAAAATGAAGTGCCGAAGTAGGAAGGAGGCTACTTCGCGTGCGGTAGCAGCAGGCAGGGCGGCAGTCTCGGTGTACCGGGTCAAGTAGTCGACAGCAACAACGGCCCATCGGTTGCCATCTGCAGTGCAAGGAAGAGATCCATAACGGTCGATTCCTACACTGTCGAATGGTCTTGCTGGACACGGTAAGGGCTGCAAAGGCCCAGTTCCTTGGCGGGGAGGATATTTTCGGCGTTGGCATCGAACACACGAACGGACGTATTGACGAACAAAGCGGTACATGCCTCGCCAGTAGTACAGCGAGCGCCAACGCTGGTATGTTTTGGGGACACCAGCATGGGCGCAATGTGGCTCTTCGTGAAAATAGGCACACATATCAGAGCGTAGGTGGCGCGGAATTACTAAGAGCCACTTGCGACCTTCGGGTTGGTAGTTGCGACGGAAAAGCAGTCCGTCGCGAAGGGCAAAGTGCGACGCTGGCCGGCGTAGAGTCCGAGATGCAGCGTTCGTTGATGAGCCAGACAGAAAGTCCAACATGGAGGAAATCCGAGGGTCTTTCTTTTGCTCGGACGACATAGAGTAGATCTCCAATGGCGACACGTAGCAGTCGTAGCTCGAGACCCGGTAGCTGTCACGAGGCAACGGAGAGCGCGAAAGGGCATCAGCATCATTGTGCCGCCGGCCTGAGCGATACGTGACGCGAATGTCATACTCCTGTAGCCGCAAAGCCCAGCGCGCTAGCCGACCAGAAGGATGTTTGAGCGAGGACAACCAACAAAGCGCGTGGTGATCTGTGACAACATGGAGAGGGCGCCCGTAGAGGTACGGGCGGAACTTCACAAGCGCCCAAATAACGGCCAGGCATTCTCTCTCGGTCACCGAATAATTTGTCTCGGCCTTTGTTAGCGTGCGACTTGCATAAGCAACGACATACGCGTCATATCCTGCCTTGCGCTGAGCGAGAACTGCCCCCAAACTAACTCCGCTCGCGTCCGTGTGAATCTCGGTAGGGGCCTCAGGATCGAAATGGCGCAGGATTGGCGGAGATGTGAGGAGATGGCGCAGTTTAGTAAATGCGTCGTCGCAGACCGTGGACCACTCACAGATGCCGCCTTCTTTGCTGAGGAGCTTTGTCAAAGGCGCGATGAGAGGCGCAAAGTTGCGAACGAATCGGCGAAAGTATGAACACAGCCCAATGAAGCTGCGGAAGGCCTTCACAGTTGTCGGCTTTGAAAATTCCGCCACAGCACGTAACTTGGCAGGATGCGGCAGGACACCAGCTTTGGAGACAACGTGGCCAAGGATAGTAAGCTCTCGGGCAGCAAAACGGCACTTCTTCAGGTTGAGCTGAAGGCCTGTGGTCGTCAAGCACGTCAAAATTTGCTCAAGTCGAATCAGATGCGTCGAAAAATTGGGAGAGAAGATCACAATATCATCGAGGTAACAAAGGCACGTCTGCCATTTGAGTCCACGGAGAATATTATCCATCATCCGCTCAAAGGTTGCAGGCGCATTGCAGAGGCCAAACGGCATAACGTTAAACTCGTACAGGCCGTCAGGAGTAATAAAGGCCGTTTTTGCACGATCAGCCTCTGCCATATGGACCTGCCAATAACACGAGCGTTAATCAATGGAGGAAAAGAACTCTGCGCCTTGTAGACAATCGAGGGCGTCATCAATTCGCGGCAAAGGATATACGTCCTTGCAAGTTATCTTGTTGAGCCGTCGGTAATCGACGCAAAACCGAATAGAGCCGTCCTTCTTCTTGACAAGTACTACCGGCGATGCCCATGGACTGGTGGAGGGTCGAATCACACCGCGTTGGAGCATGTCCTCGACTTGTTCACCGATTACGCGGCGTTCAGTGGGGGAGACACGGTAGGGACGTTGCCGTAAGGGTGCATGACCACCGGTATCGCTGGTGTGTTCGACTGTGGTGGCACGTCCCAGACCAGTCTTGACAGAATCAAAAGACGTCCGAAATCGGTTCAGCAGTGCGAGAAGCTGGTCTCGTTGGGACGGTGAAAGGTCAGCATCAATGGCGCGAAGGAAGACGTCTGCAGACGGGGGGGAATTCGACATTATTCAGCTTGAGGCGGTCGTCCCAGTGGTTATGGGTACTCACCCTTTCAAAAGTAACAAGCCAGTCCTCTGCGTCTTTCTCGTCGGTGCCATTGAATGAGGGTGGGTGCCGCTCACGAATTGCACCCGCGCAGACGATGGGTGTTGGGGCAGGCCGGGGGTCATCTTTGCGAGACATGCTGGGAGGGTCGAGTGTCCGATTGCGGAGCTTCAGCGTAAGAGAAAGAAGATCGTTGCACCTCAACCAAAACTATAAGAGGGTTTTCAGGCTTTATTCTTCACCCGCACCAGCAGCAGCAGTAGCACCGAAGCACCAAGTCGCGCTGTCCAGCAAGTCGAGACGGAGAGCCAACGAGACGAGACTTCTTCTTCGTCCCAGCGATGGCGACGTGACATCCACGAGTTGGTGCCTCTTCCCCGCGTGGCTTCTGTGTCACATACCCACGTATTGCGAATATTTAAACGAGTATGGTGTTGGCGACGGTCTTCCTTACAATATATATATATATATATATATATATATATATATATATATATATATATATATATATATATATATATATATATATATATATATATATATATATATATATATATATATATTTAGTATAAGTAAAGAGTCGGATACACAGCAAGAACAATAACAAACAATGTTTACTTACGTAGCGGCAACGGGACTTGCCTTCATCAGATTAAAGTTACATGATTTTGCTGTCGCAAACATTTTGAACACATTTCTTATATAGGTTTGCATAAAACTGTGAGAAAGAGCGGAAAATGTTTCGGAAATGGGGAGTGTGCATACAGTCAGGCTACGCCTATGTTACAACATCGACAAACAAACAAGAAAAATAAAAAGGGGGGGGGGAGCGAGAGAGAGAAAAAGGGGTCGTGTTAACAATGCAGCGTTCAAGGTTGCACCATGACGGGTCAACGTATGCCGCGCGGGCTGCAAGTTCAGACAATGGGGGAAACTGGACAACCGCGGTTTGAAAAGAAAGGGAAGAGTATACACAGAGGTATTCAGTGACTGCTGAGAATGGTTCGGGGGGAAGCGAAGATGGGTGTGCCCCCCGCGGGTCAAGAGGTTAGATAGGGGGCACATATATATATATATATATATATATATATATATATATATATATATATATATATATATATATACACGAGAGGGTAGACACACGTATGAAAACGATGATCGAACTAACGTTTCGACCGGGGTCCGGTCTTCGTCAGAGTGTTCGACGGAACATTCCGCCTCACTCTGACGAAGACCGGACCCCGGTCGAAACGTTAGTTCGATCATCGTTTTCATACGTGTGTCTACCCTCTCGTGTATTTTTGAAACCGAATCCCGGAACTTATTCATCGCTATATATATATATATATATATATATATATATATATATGTGCCCCCTATCTAACCTCTATCTATATATATATATATCTGTGTCACACCTCCTGACTCCGTAGGGAACCGTAGCACGTGGCGCAAGACTCCGGTGGACTGCCACCCAACCACTAAAAAATATCAATAAGGTTTCCCTCCCTCCTTCCCCCCCTCCTCTCTCTCTCTCTCTCTCTCTCTCTCTCTCTCGGGTTGGAACTCTACACCCGTTTTCCATGAATAATACAGGTAGAATACAAACGTAGCACAACAAGGTGGCTCACATAACTTCATGTCTCAAATCACTCCGGCAAGCTCAAAAGTACAAGGTGACCATGCAGTTGCTGCTACAGGTGACACTGGACTATAACGTCGCGCAGAAATTTTTGTCTTTCGTAATTTTCTTTCCGACTCAGTTTTAAGCTGTAGAAGAGAGTAACCAGGTGACGTGCTCTTCCAGTACACTGGGTAAATCTGCTATATGGGAAAGTTTCCGCTGGTTTTTGCTTAAAAAAGACCTGTCTGGCGGGAATGGTTTCAGAGTCAGCAATGCAACAGAAGCAAGGGCTTCTTTTGAGATATGAAGGTGGCGGTAGCCGTAACATAAACATTCAAACCGCTGGATATGCTTCAAGTTGGTTAGGAAGGAGACCGCATCAAGCTCTCTTGTAGTGGTCCTCTGTTACGAAAACAAGCAGCATAAGCTATGCATCTCACTTCAATTGCTACACTTCAAAGTTTCTCTGAAAACGAAACCAGTGCACTACGCAACGAGTTATGGGACTTCCATTAGGAGCGGGGGCAGGCATTCTCAGGGGTGTTTAACTCGATCGTGCGTAGAGGAAAACAGGCCTGGCGCTTCCTGTCTACAAACAAAACAGCCACCACGTTCCTGTGTGGTGTCAAACGACTCGTTTCAGTCACTTTGCCGCTGCTAGAGTGCGTAGGTACGCGCCGAGAGAGGAGTCTAAAGGACGTGCGTTAAGCGCTTTTTGTACAAAACAAAGGCTACTAAAGAGCTTCTTCGACCTCAGGCGCCCTATTGTGTGGAATATTCATGGTACATTATGTGATTGTATAGCCTTTCAAACAATGCGCAGAAAAAGAGCTCGATTTCTTTTGCACAACAAAGATTAGGAAGGGTTAAGACGGCTGGAAGATTGGGGCAAGAAGAATGGAGGGCACAAATTAGAGTGCGGGATCACAATGATGTGGCGGAACCACGTGAACACCAATGTTATTGTGTTCTTTGGAGAGATGATATACGTTGAAAGACAAGAAAAAGGTTTCTTTTTCATTACGGAAAAGCCACTGTTCTCTGGCTAATGAAACAAGTGCTGTGAAAGGAAATTATGGAATCACCGCTGGAGGATGAGTCCGTGACGAAAGAAAAACCTCCCCGTGGGACCGGGGATGATCTTGGGCAATGCATACCACTAACGAGCGAGTGATGTAATAAGGTGTGGCAGGGCCGACAATGATGACCATCTCCGTTGCTGAACACTAAATGGGAGCAATGAAGAATGAAGACTACATATCCGGCGATAAAAAATTCTACCTGCAGAGCATGTACGTGCTCTACTAGGGGTATTTCACGAAAAAAGGACTGGGTGCAAGACTACCCAAGAAGGGCCATTTGAGCTGGTTTCCCAGACAGTGGGTAGATACAAGCGACAAAGAAGGTGCAGTTTTATCTGTAACGCTAGCACCAGTAAGGGGAAGGCTCTGCAAGAAGAGAATGGTCTGTCTTCTGCTCCTAATATTTTTGCGCCGTCGCTTAAATCGTCGTCGTTTAAATGCATGGTCAACTTTGTTTTAGTCTCCGTTCAAACTCGCGCGCGCTAGTTTCTTGCGAGTGTTTCAATTGGTAGCACATGTAACATCTGCGATCAGGGCTCCCTCGTGTCGGGACATCATTGATTTGAGACATGTGCTTGACCTTGCGAGTAACTTGGCAGTGGGCTTCTTCCGACCGTGAGATTTCCAGGACAAGGGTTATACGTGAAGATCATGAACAATCTCGAATTGACAATGTCCCGAAGCAGGTAAGTGCGCCAACATAATTTCTCTTTCTGCAAACGTGGAACGGTGATTCATTATATTTTGTAGTGTTCCTCAACCACCTTCGTGCTTTCATCAAACGATACAAAATACCTGAAAAGTGGAGTTTTATTTTCGCTTTTTCAACTCAAATCTCCAGGTGGTGTTTTCTTGAATTTGAATGAATTGCTTACGCGTCGTCTTCGTTGTACATTCGCTCATCTTTAATACGTTCGGTCGAATGGTGCCACCCTATTGTGCACTTAGCACGTTGTTGAACTTCTTAAAGACCCTAAGACGCCGTTGTAATTGATTTTTCATTTTGAGTGAATCTTCTTACTTTCTATATAAGCTTGTTTTCATTTGAAATATAAGCAAGCAATCTTCCCAATACGGATTCCCCACAGTTTAGGAGAATCGATGTAACTTAAAATTGGATCAGATTGTGACTGCGACTGAAATAAGTTTCAGAAAAGGTCTGCTGTTATTCAAGGTAATGCGGCTTCTGAATTGACACTGCCTTAGAGCACTGCGGCGTGCTTGGGGAACTGTTGTATTACAATTCTCGCTTCGCTAAACGCCCCAAACGCCGCGCGCGACACACGTGCGTCGTGACTAGCACGGTAGCCCTGTGCCGATTCATTTGTTGGGTGATAATCGGGGCACTCTTGTGCAGTCGCGAATGCACGAGCGGGTGGTAGGGCCCAAGGACCGCGACGGTTACGCACCAATGATCCCGGCTACGGGGACGATGATCCACCTGGGCCAGGCGTCACTGACGACACGAAGGCTTCCAAAGAGGGAACAGGAATGCCACTCACGCAGAGTGCAAGTATTGTTGGCGTAATCCTGAGAGAAAAAAAAGGAGGTTTAAAAAATACTTTACAGAAAATACCGGAGTCCATGCTGTCACTCGGCATTCCGTAGGTAGCGTCACAGTCGAGAACATTTCTACGGAGTCTGAGTGAACGAGTGGAAGAGGGCTACTTCCGGCTTCTTGGTAAGCCCACAGTGAGTTTTTTGACGGCGGTGGCAATAAGTCTTATTTACAGAGGTTGTGCCCTGTGCACAACCCCTGTGCCCGTCTGTGGGGCAGCTTCTTCGCATAGCTACCGTCACTGTGATCATAAAAGTTGGCATCAGTATTTGTGAGTGCGGTGCGCGTATCCGTGCCAGACGTGGATGTAGGCCTGTGTCCCTGTACAAAAACGGGTTTACTGCGAAGTATAAGAGCCCCAAATGTCGCCGTCGAATATGGCAAAACTACGCTCACTAGATAAGATAGACAGTACCGGCACTGAGGCACGCAAGTGAGCAACGGTGGCGATTTTGGTGTTTATCTGTGTTGCGAGGTTGCTGCTTCTGCGGCCTCACCGCTAAGTTTGACACTGCCGAAGACGCAGCAACACGGCATCTACGGACACACTTCTGCAGCTGAAATTCTGCGAAGTGCGTTTGATTCGCGCTCGGAACGACGCCAGACGCGCGCAGCCGCAGAGCAGGCATGACAAGCTGAGACTACCGCAATTGACCGACAGAAAATGCATAAACAACAAAATGGCGGTGCCCATGAAAGCGTCGCCGTGTAGACAAAGGTCACGTGATGCGTACTGACCAATGACCATGCGGCGGCACGGAACAGTAAGAGAAAAGAGTGCCGATACTCTGTAACCTTACCTAGTGACACTAGGAAAAACCTTGCAAGCAAATACACCTAAGCGAGATCCTAGAGTTGTCCTAGCCGCCAATTGCCCTATAATTTGTGTCGGCATAGTTTTAATAAACAAAGAGCTACAGCAGTGTTTTTTAACCGTACTTCATCCGTAGACGGCCACGTTGAGAAGAGACGGGAAGTTTGTAACGTGCACAACTTCATGGGGAGCTAGTTTCATGGGGAGCTAATTTGGCATGGTTGTTTCTAAGATACGTATAATATGAAAGCTATATCTCTCGATCGAGCGAGTGCGATTCTTTATAGACGAGATCCGATAGACGCACACAATTTGGCCAGAACGTAGCGGGCGCCGGAGAGCTTCGATGTAAAACGTTTAACGCCGAAACAGAAAAAAATTAAAGCCATTACACTTAATGTCAAAGCTGTCGGAAGTGCACAGCAGTCATTCGTCATAATAGCCTCTAGCACAGTTATCCGCTCACAGCTACCACACAATGCAATTCAAATTTCCCGCCTTCGCAGTGCTCGCGGGCCCCTGCTGAAACTGCGGCAGCGGGAGTTCTGGTATTTTTGTGCTTGCGTTTCTTACCGCACGTGCCAACGTTGCACTGCAACTTTTTTTCGCTCACTATCGTAAAAACCAACCAAACGAGCGTTCCTAACTAAATGAACGCTGGCACTGCCGGTTAATTATGTTGCCTCAAATGTACCTGCAGTTTTCTTTGCCCTCAACAACGCAGAGATGTATGACAAGCGCCAGCGGTTTACGAGTTTCGAACGCGTATGACTGTACAAACCGCTTGACTTCAGAAGCCTCTGGGTTACGCCGCAACGACAGCCGCTATGACGGAACGCCGTGTGGCTCTACTTCGGTCCAGCGAGCGAACTGCGACAACAATGCGAGCCCCTAAAGTGTTCTGCACTTAAAACGACAGCGTAGCCAGGACAACCGAGCTAGTTATGGCCTGAGACATGTTATACACACTGCGGTGTATGCAAGTGGGCGGGGTACTCGCAGCAATTCACAGGCTTTGGGGCGAAAAGCACAGCTCCTACTTGGTCAATGGAATTCTCTGCGGGGTTGCTGCTATTGGCCGCTATTGATTTTGAATATTTGATGTTGAGTCATGATGCAAAGGCAGAGCGAAATTGAGCCCATCCATTTTTTAGAGGGACCCATTTCCACGTACAAAAAAGGCGGCGGTGTCCTGCGATGTCTCGAGTCACTTCTTCAAACCAAGGAGGCAGGCCGGCTCACGGTTGGGAATTTTTCCGGAAAGTAAGATGCGTTAATATTGCAATGTTTGGTACGAAAATCGCGGCCTATTGTTAATTAAGCGATCGCGTGTTCGATATCACTGCACGCAACTAAGCAATTACGAAAGAGGGAGAGAAGGCCTCTCTGCACCTCACGCGCCCGGCGAACAGAAACAGCAGCGAATCTTACACGGTCCGTCAGTTTCGGTTGCGTCCAACAGCCTGGGAGCATACAAGCTGTCACAGGTCACGTCTCGGATCAACAGCAACTCGGTGATGGGAAGGCAATGAGCGGCGGGTGAGCGCTTCGGTGAGCATGAAGCGAGCGTCGCCTCCTGGAACGCTGTGCCTGGACTCGGAGAACCTGGCCCCCAAACCACAAATACGTACGCGGTAGTAATACGTACGCGGTATGCGTAAAGAAACTTTGTGAGGCGTGAATAAAGCGTTGCCACGTCAGCGCGTGCTCTACTGTGACTGGTGTCTGACGAATTCAGCGTGAAGGCCTCAATTGCTGGTCTGGATATTACAGTCCACTATAAGTAATGGGTTTTGCTACACAGCTGTTGATTCGCTTGAGAGGGCTAATTTAAATCGATAGACAAAGAAAATAGATGGCCAGTACATTAAACGGACCCTGCGACAGTTTCGATAAGCGCTGTCACTCTTTCCTTAGCGTCTGGAAGCACTGCGAAAGCTATAGTTATCGGCAGCGTTAGAAGCAAGGCCATTTCATCGTATTACACGTCGTCTGCAGTAGTGCCGACGCCACTAAAAGGCAGTTTATATGATGATGTCTAAAGACATCTTTAATGTCTTCGCCAGATTGCTTGGATGTTCGTCTATTTTATTTTCCAAAGCATAACTCTTCTGTGCTTCATTCTCTTATATTGTCTTGGGATGCATTTCAAAGACTTTGCATAAAACAATACCAACAGTATGGTCCAATGTAAGATAGCCGTTACGTGTTTTGTTTTGAAAACACTGCTTCCAGAGAGAATTATTTCTAAAGATTACATAATATGCTATACATAACACAGTAATGTAAAAAATAATATAAAAGAATTGGCGTTACGCCTTGAGGTTATAAAGTTTCGCGAAGGCTGTTGAAAGCGGGAAAATTCGCCCCCGAAAAACACACTCGGTGCTTTCCTTACTTCACGTAAGAGCTCCCTCAGTATAAGGCTGAGTTATGAAAGTTCCGGGAAAAAACCAACACGGCTCATTTTTGCGCTTTATACCCGTCTTGCCTTTCCAGTGCTCGACCGATTAAACGTCGACTGAAAGTGGGAGCAGGTTACGCCACTTCGTTCAAAGTGCGCTTAGGTAATTTTTCTCCGGGCATGCAGAGCCTGCGCTAAGCTAAACGAAAACAAAAATAAACAAGTTTTGTCGGAAACTTGTGAATACTCTTGCATGGGCAAGAAACAGCAATGCTATTAAACTTCAAACTACGCCCGCCCAACTTTTAAGCGTAATAACGACGGTATCAAATCCCGTCTGTTCAAAAAATTGTTTTATTCTTTGCGATGTCTTTTTTTAACAATTTTAGTTGCCGAGCCCTTCCCATGACACTTCCTTGTGATGAGAAAGACGCGTAATCGGCCCGCTCTTACACCTTCTTTTGCGTGATAGTATTGACGCCCTTCGCTTCCCTTCTTGCACTTGTAATTGCTGCGGTGAAAGCTTGCTATGCGGCAAACGTTTATTTTCACCATAGTGGGGCACAAATATTAGTGATTCACAGCTTTTGCATGTTAAGGCCGTATGCGTGCCTTCCAAAGCCTTCCACTGTAATAGCTTGAACAGGTTGCTACAACATTAGGGAATAAAACGATAATAAAGGAGGCACAAGAACAATTGCCGAACACACTGTACTGCTTTCAGATGCGACTGCATCTCATTCACTCGCCTTGTCCTTCCATACGGCGTTGTTGTTGTCCGTCCACACCCCTCCCCCATTCTCCTCGCCGCGCGAGCTGCGCTCTCCGCCTTTCACCCTCTCTCCTCTCAGATAGCGAACACTCTCTCGCAAAGGGCATTGGATTGGATTCGATTGGCTTGGCTTGGCTTGGCTTGGCTTGGCTTGGATTGGATTGGATTGGATTTGGGTTGGAATGGATTAAAGTGGATTGTGTTGGATTGCGTTGCGTCATAGCCCCGCCACGTTGCGTCATAGCCGCGGCAGGGGGTTCACAGCACGTTTCACGCGATGGGAGAATCAACCTAACGGAAACAACAGCGGAATCCCCTATGCGTCGCATCTACACAGGGGTTCCCGCGAGGGTAGGTGGGAAATTTTTTTTTCTTTTCCTCGCCTTTTCATTCCCTTGTTTACAAAGCTTGTTTCGTAGCCAGTATAACAAGATGCGATAAAAATATTTAGCAGCAACATAGATAGTTTAAAAAGAATATACAGCTTTATGCTATACATATTAAGTATGGTAAGATACTTTGCTAGGGCAAGTTAACAGTAAGATGAATCGGCTGGCCAGAGGGCACACTGTTTTCGAAAATGAAGCACCAATATGACGACATACAAGAGGAACGAACACAAACGTTTCAGATAGTCTAAATTCAACGTTTTGATGCATTCTTTATGCCAAGTTTGAGTATGATTCAGAGCTTAGGAAACACAGCTCGGTATATTTCAGCTTTTAAAATCTAAGCTAACATCGTTAGTATGACCTCGGATATTACCGAAACGTAAGTTCAGTGTTAAAGTTGAACCTTCATTACGTAAAAGCTGATATTGACCTAAAGGGCTTTCACATAGTGGAATGCAGCCTTGAACGTGCGGAGAGGATAAAATATCTCTTAGCAATCAGTGATTGAAAAACAATGTCTTTGTCTCCGTACAGAATCTCATAATGCACTTAGAAGCGCCAAAGACAATCACAGCAAAGCAAAAATAATTGCAGCAACAGCTGCTGATGTACAGCTTTGCGATTACTTACTCTTTGAGGTCAATACTTTATACTTTCCTTTCTCTAGCTGAGGCTTTAAAAAACCAGCGTGAGCTCGGTATAAGTGTCTGTGCATGTGTGGGTATTTCCACGGATTATATTATCCTTCAGATGTGCTAATAAAGCATACGGAATTAAATTTACCCCCTATGTTCCATCTCCAGGGCATACGTGTGTCATGTGCCCATTGTGGCAAAAACAGGAAACGCCGTGCATATGTGGTACTATTTCCAGTTATGCTGAAATCAACACTCCATGAATAGTTTTTGTTTTCTTTTTAGGACCTTAAACAGGCCTAGAAACGCGAATATAAAGCTCGCCATTATGCGTTGTTGACAGCGAACCGCCTATAGGGCACTCATGGGCCAATGGCTGCCCTAAAGCACGCTTTTACACCCTTTAGCCCCTCTCTTCGACTTCCCGGCCCCATGTATATGCAGTTCGCAAGTAGTACCTTCACCCAACATTTCAGCGAACTTTCACATCTCTCTGCACCCATCAGTTTGCCAGCCTCATCCGGTTAATTTCTCAAGGCTAAAGTAAAACAGACACAGTCGTATACCATGTCCGCACCAGAGCATACAGACTCCGGAAACGCAGACTTCCAGAATTGGAGAGTGGGCTTGTTTTACGCATAACTGTTTTATCTTATTGTCTACCGAAATAACTACAACCAACTTTGACACACCGCTGTGCCAATATCTGTAAACAAAGATCCGGTTCCAAAAAATAAATACTTTAAGGACTCGCGCACGAGGGGTCACGATTCCCACCCCAGAAGCAAAGGCGCCTGTGTTCGATTCCAGTAAACTTCCACAGTAAATAACATTTTTTCTTTATGTTTGAACACACATGCGTCATGCTACTGGCGAAAAAGACATGCCAAAAAATAATACTTAACAAACTTATAGCATAACTGTGGAGGCGTCACGCTTACGGCCGCATTAGTATCGTGGATCAAGCATCCTCGAAAGCAGGCGATAGAAACATGCAAATCTCTCTCGTCATTTCAAAGCTCTTCAGTCGGGTATGATGACATCATGATAGTTGGTCAATTAACCAGCGACCGTGCGGATAAAACTGTAATTCCCAACATTTGCGTTTTGAACATTACTGCTGCAGGCTCTATCGCGGAAGGCTTAGCCGTATTCCCCTCACAGCCAATTTAAATCAGGGCCCGAAGACATGTCTTACGCCAGTGACGTGTTCATGACACGGCTTCTTATTGGCTCAGCTCAAAAGCTTCTCACACTCTTAGAGGAAAGGAATATAGATTGATGGACGGTTTAAAAAGAGTTTCTGTGAGGATGTATCATTAATGGTCGGAGTAAAAGGATGATCGATTTGTCATAGATATGATGTTTTAGGCATATAAAACGTCCATATACACCATCAGGTGATCGAAGGACCCTTTATTGCATTCTACATACAGGCTTTGGACAGGGCTAGTGCGAAAAGCGCCTCATGCAAAGCGTAGCCATAAATGCAGCACCAGGTGTAGCATCATTAGAAGCGTTTTTGTTGCACACCCATATACGACACTGCCGTAGTGCAAGCGAGATTCCACTAGGGCGCTATAAACACGCAGAAATAGTTTCTTGTCCGCACCATAAGACTGGTGGGAGAGAACTTTAGGGATATTCATAGTTTTTAGGAATTTTTGTTTAAGATATTTCAAGTGGGGAACAAATGTTAGTTGGCTATCGAATATTACACCTAAAAGTTTACGCTCCTTTTTAACAGGAAGTGAAACGCCATTAAGAGTAATATCTGGGTCCGGATGGATCCCACGCTTCCTGGAGAAGACAACGCAAGACATTTTTTCTGGGTTGAGTTTAAAAGCGTTCATTCATGCCCAGCTGGCAAATTTTTTGACACCGAGCTGGACTTGATGCGCACGGATGGACATATTGCATGATTAAAAAGATACCCCGACGTCGTCTACATACATTGAATACGAAATTGTAGGCTGCGATGCCTTCCCAAAGGTGTTCATCTTAACTATGAACAGATTGCAGCTCAGAACTCCACCTTGCGGAACGCCGTTTTCTTGCACATCAACCCTTGAGAGTGCGCTACAAACTCTCACACGAAATTTTCTTTCGGAGAAATAACTAGCAAGAGTGTTCGTCATGTTGCCTGAGACACCAACTGGCTTCAGGTCACAGAGGATCCTATAGCCCGAGGCAGCGTCACAGCCCTTCTCAAGGTCAAAAAACACCGTTGCAGAAAACTGTTTATTAATAAAGGCATCCTCTATATAAGACTCGAGCACGACAAGTTGATCGTTAGTGGATCGCCTTGCCCTAAAGCCTGCCTGGCAGCTCTCAAGAAGACTATTGTAGTCAAGAAAGTGTAGGAGCCTCCTGTTTATCATCTTCTCGAGGAGCTTGCACAGGAAGCTTGTCAATGCAATGGGCCGGTAACTGGCAAGAGAGGAAGGATCATTCCCTCCTTTCAGGAAAGCCACTGCTATGGCCTCTCTCCAAGAGCGCGGAATGTGCCCCGAAAGCCATATTTTATTGTACAGATGTAAAAGAGTTTCAAGTGTGTCTGAATGTAGGTGTTGTATCATGGTTTATGTGACCTTGTCTCCACCTGGAGCTGAAGAATTACATCTGGTCAGGGCTGCCTTCAGCTCATGAATTGAAAATTCAGAATTCTAGGAAGTTTCCGACTTGCCGCTATCCCGCAGGGACTTCTTTGCGCAGATGTTTGGCGTTTCATGAGACTGTTTGTGTAGTGTGCTGGACTGGGCACGTGTTCGAAGTGTTGTGCGAGCGTGTTATCCTGGTCTTCCTGTGTATCCTTCGTTGTACTAACGAGGGGCAGGCTGTGTGTCTGTTGTCTTTTTAGTTTGCGTATTCGTGCCCAGACCTTACGGGTGTCGCTGTATGAGTTTATGAATGTCAAGAAGGTGGCCCAACTCTCTGGTTTTGCCTCACGGCGCAGACGTTTTGCTAACGCTTTGGCCCGTTTGAACAAAAGGAGGTTACCCGAAGTGGGTTACCGAAAGACGATACCCCACGCCTTGTTCTGGGCCTTTCGCGCTCGCCTAGAGTCCTCATTCCATCACGGCCTCCTTTGGTTAGGCGGGGCACGAGAGGCGCGGGGAATAGACTTTTCAGCGGCGTCGAGGATGTGCGTCGTGAGGAGTTGGGAAGCTTCTAGAACTTTCAGATGTCCAATAGATGTGTTGTGTAGTTTGGATGTCTCTGTAAATGTATTCCAGTTAGCTCTTGCTTCATTGAACCTGTTTTGGGAAGATGGACTGCGTGGACCTTTACCTGTGTTTGTTAGTGGGGTGGGGAAATGCTCACTGCGGTATAGGTCAGTGCCCATACCCCACTAGAGAAAAGGAAAGAGAACTGCGGAGCCAATAGCCAAGTCAAGAAATGAGTGCTTGGTGTGTCCTATGTTATGATATGTAGGCTGTTTCTTGTTGAAGAGGCATGCTCTTGAGGATGTTAACATAACACAACAAAACTTTATTTCAGAAGGTGGACGCGTCGGTCAGCATGGGGAAGAAAGGAAGGTGGGGGGGGGGGGGGGAGAGTTTAAATGTTACATTCTGCGGTCGACGCCTGAAGAGCGCAAGAGCGCGCGAAATCCCACAGAGAAAGCAGCGTCTGCCTTGCAGTGGCGGGTTGCAGCGGGGTTGTCCATTCCACAAGCCGCTTGACGCCGGGCGGAAGATACTGTAAACGGAGCGTTTGAAGGCCGGGACAGTCCCACAACATGTGGTGTACAGTGGGCGTGGCTCCTGTGGAGCAAGAGGTGCAGGCAACTGTGGCCACAGATTGCGCAACCTCGACGGCATGGTGATGATGTTTTGGCACATACGCACGCCACTTGGCCAACACATCATCGGTTAGCGCGGCACCAGCCCGTGCCTTGTGCAGAAGTACTTGTGCGCCACGGGGCAATCCAGCGGGCAGGGGGGCGGGGTCTGGTGTGGTGGAACCAAGCTCCGCAAGGACTCTTTGGACGCGTGCCGTGCTGCCGCTTTTGCTTCTGAGGGGTCGGGGTCGTATTGTGCAAATGGGACGGGCAACGCCGGGTTGGAGCGGAGTTCAAAGTGCTCGCTCGCGCACGCGTAAGCGGTCTCGCTGCCGATTCCGCCTGCGTGTCCCGGGACCCAGTCTACCCGAACGACTATATTGCGTGTGTCTCGCAGTCTGCGACAAATGGTCTTGATGAGGTCGCAGGTGGTTCCGACGTATGGGGTTTTGCCAAGTCGATCGAGGGCTTGGGGGCTGTCCGTAAATATTGTGAAGTGGTGGTTGTCACCGGCGCCGTAAGTTGCCTCAATGTGCTCCGCAGCGAGAAGAACTGCCGCAAGACGGGTCTGACATGGGGTTGGAGGGTGAAGAAATTGAATTGTGCGGGAAATGCGCATTTGGCCGTCAATACAGGAAAGTGAAACGCGAGGTGTTGTTTCATTTAGGACTGCTGTTGTAAAGATGGCGCCGGCTCGGCGGTCTGCGCGTGCAGTAATAGCGGCGCGGTCATGGTGGTTATGGTTTCGGCCACGCAGGCGAGATAGAGGCTTTGACACACGAACCAAGACATCTTCCCAAGGGGCTCGAACAGCCGGCAGTTGCGGGAAAAGCGAATCGCTCTGACCGGAAGCCAATTTTTGGAGAAGCTGCCCCGCGCGGGTTGCGGCGCGTCTCCTGTTGTGGCCTTCGACCCTTTCCGTTATGATAGCGCGGAGGGGGGGCAGCTGGGAATAGCGGTAGAGTTCTTCCACGCGGGTGTGCCGAGGTAAACCAGTAATTACACTGAGGCTTTCGCGGTGTAATGTCTCCAGTCGGTCATATTGTGTCTTCGTAAGGGCAAAGCATGGAGCACCGTAGCACGCCTTGGAAGTCAGGACGGCATGTGTAAGTGTGCGCAGGACCTGCGTTGTTGCCCCGCCGAAGCGGCCTCCAATTCTCTTGATGATATGAAGCTGCTGCTTCCAAACACATATGATTTGCCGGATCCATTCACTGGCCCCTCCGTCTTCGTGGAGTGGTACGCCAAGTATCCGGAGCCACCTGTCGGCAGCACGCTCGATGGGTTGACCATTCAGCGTGAAATGTATTTGTGCCTGCAGATGGTCGAGCCCTCCAATGACGAGGTATTTTGTCTTTTCTGGAGACGGACTCATTCCAGTCGGAGGCAGGCACCTGTCAATGGTATCAAGTCCGAGCTGAATTGTGTGGATGACTTGCTGCGTGTTCAGCGTAGTGCATCGAGGGTCAACCCAGATGGTGATATCATCAGCGTACATAGTGTGCTGCAGGTGTGGAATGTTGCGAAGTTGTTTTGCAATCTTCCGCATCACTAGGTTAAACAGCGTGGGCGAGAGGATGGCTCCTTGCGGTACACCAGTTGTATTGGTGAAGACAGGGGGGGGGGTGGTTTAGCTCCGTTCTAATTTCAAACGTACGGCCATTTAAAAAGCTTTTAACAAAATTAATTACCCGCGTACCCGCACCACAGTCCTGGAGAGCTTCAATAATGGCACTATGGCGGACGGTGTCGAAAGCCTTTTTGAGGTCGACTGCCACGATCACGGCGGGGATCTTCGTTCGTCGGCGCTTCTTGCCGGTCAAGTTGCGCAGGAGCAGCAGGCTTTCGTAGGTGCAAAGACCAGGGCGAAATCCAGTTTGCCCTTCGTCATAGTACGGCTCTGCGCCAGCGTTCTCAAGAATGTAGGTTAACCTGGTGAGAACCATGCGCTCAAGAAGCTTGAAAAGTGTAGAAGTCAAGGAGATGGGCCTCATGTTGTTGATGTTATTCATCTTTTTTCCTGCCTTAAGAATGGGGTAAACAACTGAGTGCTTCCAGTCGACTGGCAGCTCACCGGACATCCACACAGCGTTTAACTCTGATAACAACTGCATTTTGGCGTCTTCATCCAAGTTTGAAGCATGCGCCATGTAATCCCATCTTTACCGGGCGCGCTCCTCACGTTGATCGCCCCCAGAGCTATTGCCATTTCCTGTGCAGTGAACGGCGCATTTTGGGCCACATCATTCTCTGGTGGTTGCCATTGATACGTAGTCGGTGCCGGGGGAAGGATGTTAAAAACTTCTCTTTCAGGAGACCTCGGGCATCCGTGTGAGACGATCCCCAAAGAGAATTGTGTGCATGAAGGTCGCCTGTGAGAATGTATGGTTCGGGCATCTGGGCAACCAGCGCCTCGAAGTCGGAGCTCGAAAGTGCAAGGTAGGGAGGAATGTATATGGAGCATATCGTTACCAACCTATTAAATATTATTGTGCGGTTCCTACAGCCTCAATCACAGTGTTCAAGGTGACAGGGTGGAATGCTAAGGATTTCCGGACGATTATGGCCACACCGCCAGAAGAGCGTGTGCAGCCATCCCTGTCCTTTTTGTATACCAGGTAACTATTCAAGAAATTTGTGTGTTTGGAATTCAAATGTGTTTCTTGGACACATATTACACTTGGCTGATTAGCACGCAGAATCTAGTACACGTCGTCAAGATTATTCAGAAGGCCTCTGCAGTTCCATTGAACAATATTTTCTCTTCCCATTATTAAGTGTTCAGACCTACTGGAGTGTCACTATTTATGTAAGGTTTTTGGACGCTTGGGCTCTTGGAGGGGGTTTTTTCCTTCTCTGGAGGTTTGGATGAAGAAACCCGCTCCTCCCGCTGCAAAGCAGACAGGAAATGTCCCACATCTATCTCGTCATCAGATTTGTGGGGAGTGTCCGGCGGACCGGACCCCTTGAACTTGGCACCCTTCCCGGTGCCCTTCGTTGGAGCCGTGACCGCCGAGGGCGTTAGGAGCCCCCTGGGTGGCAGAGGCGGTGTGGCGGGGTTGGGAACTGCCGCGGGTGCCTCCGTCTGCATCTCCTGCGTGCCCTCGCGCGTGCTTTGGGCCGGTGGAGAGGAAGCAGTGGAGGCAGCGGCACCCCAACAGACGTGGTTGCCACCACAGCCGCTGCTGGCTGAGCGACCGATGCAGTAGAGGGTTGGGCTGCCCGGGGCAACCCTGGGGGAGGTGGGGGAGGGACCAAGTCCGACTCGGGGTACTGACTCCTGAGTCCCAGCCGAAACGAGACGCCGCTCGGCCCCTGGGCAAGCCGCGCCGGCGTACCTCCCCAGGGGGAAAGAGGCGAACCTCTTTCGCGCCTGTGGGAAGGTGATGTCCTCGTTGACTGTTAAGGCAATGATGTGTTTTTTTTTTGCTTGAACTTTTCCCAATCCTAGAATAGGCAGCGTGCGGTCCCTTGCAGTTCGCCCAGGTGAAGCTGTAGGATGTACAATTTTCGGTTAGATGATCATGTGCTGCACATTTTGCGCCCGTCAGTTTACCATTATCAAAAACCGCGAGAAATTATCAGGCTTTGGAAGAGAGATCGAAGGCAAAGAAGAAAAGGAAACTTCGGTGCGGCCTCTTTTCAGGAACTGATCCCGTTTGGGGGGGGGGGGGGGGGTTGAAAATACCATATGCTATAGTATAAAAGCAGGAGACGGGGGTACTTCATTCGCTTGGGTTACCCTGATACCGAGAGAGGTCCCGGAGCTCCCTGCCTAGTAAACACACAGGGCGCCCATCCGCCAGGGCGTGGCCTGGGCTCCGTCGGCCACCGTTCATGGTTTCTCACCCTCCACCTATCAACACATCGCCACGGTTGGATATAGCTTATGTTTTGGGGCTCGGGGTCCGTGGTGTCGCCAATACCGTCACCAAGATTACTCAAGGTGCCCCGTGCGGGGTTCACCTTAGAGTCAGTTCGTCAGCATATTCTTGACTTCAACCTGACATCATCCCTAACTTCATACGAACTCGACCTAACCTCAACCCTATTAGAAGTTGTCGCTTGGAGGCTTAATCCTATGAGTCAATGATGCGCATCTCCGCTTGGTCGAGTCAAGTGGGGTCATGGACGAGTCTTATGCAAAATTCTGCCGCTGCGTCAAATTGTCGGCGTGTGTGATGAAGCGTTCAATCACTAAAAGGGCGCCGTGGCTGCGTCGCTGTTCGAAGGCCCCTTCCAGCATTCCAAGTGTGAGGAAAAGATTTCCTAGAATCTTGTAAAATTACTTCATATCTGGGTTTGCTCGTGCAATAAGGCTTTGAATTTTCTGCTGCGTACATGTGACCTCACAATGGTTGCGAGTCGATTTTGGCAGTTGTACCTCCGTTCCGTGCTACAGTTAATATCTATGAGATGGTCTAACTCTTCATCGACTTCCGCAAGTTTAGGATGTATAGGAAGAGACCACATGATGTACCGTGGATTTCTGGTTGTGGCGCTTTCAATGCTGCAGAACAGCCCTTCGTGGCAAATTTCTTCTGGGCGGAAGTTGAACCCTTTTACTTTATTCGCTGGGTAGTTTTTTCTGAAATTAAAGAAGCAAAGCCATCGATCTTAGGGTGTGTAAGAGCGCGGTCGCTCTCATGGCTTTCAATATCAGTGATCAACCGAAAGCTGCCAACGAGAAAGTAAAGTCCGGACAACAGCTATGTGTTGCACAAAAAACAAAGGTTGGTCTGCCGTCATTAACAAAGCGGAGCTCACGATGGGACTATCAGACAGGCATTTGACTTGTTTCCGTTGCACAGAGCGTATTTTGCGTGTTGAAAAGTCCATATCAGAATTCATAGTGTCGGGGTGTCAGGGATTTGTATACCCAATCTTTTGTAATTGAGGCACCCTTACGGAGATCCAGTAACCCCAATTGGTCTCAACGGGGCATGGTATTACATCGTTTATCATAGGAGCGGCGGATCAGCGCAGAATTTCGGTACGTAAGGGCGGATAATTCCGGTGTTGCGCTTCGAAATATGAATAGCTAATAGCTCGTCCCCGAATCATGATCCTAGCCTGCACCCAACTATATGGCGGCACACTGCGCCCGAAAATAGGGAACCCTGTTTGACGACACCCGCCCCCAAACCTGGGTCTCTGTAGGCTAAAAGGCGGAAAGAGGGTTTCGGAAGTGGCGCCAATCGTGGGGTGCTGCGGAAATAGTGGTCGCTCATCGCGTATGCAACAAATGTTCGTCCGCTGCTTCCTTTCTCTGATCGTCTGCAGGCCGCAGGTTACTAACGAACGACCGAGGGAAAGAGGGAGCTCGGGTGTGACACAGGGCCATGGGTCATTCCATTTGGCGCGAAGCAGCCATCACTGGAAGGCGGTTAGGCGAAGAAAAAAAGGGTGAATAAAAGATGGGCGCTTGGTTCTGGGAGTGAAATTTCCTATCTCGATCAAAACACCGTCAAGTTAATAAGATATATAAATACTATATACAAACACATAAAAGTACTTACCCGATAAAATGAAAGTATTTGGGGTTGTTTACGTCGCTTTTATATTACCGGCACGGCTAGAGCTCGTTTTGTTTCATTAGTCGAAAGCCCATATGCATTCTCTCACTCACTTCTGCTAATGTACCCGTGAAACGTTTTTCTCCTTCTTTTCTCTTATCATTTCCACCCATGTGACTTCGCTTGCCATTTCGGCTGCTGTAGCTAGCCACATTGCCGGGGGCTTGTTTTTTTAGATGCGACGCTGAGAGGAGCATCTCTTGCCGGTGGCCCTGTCCTGTTTCCGTCGTCGTCGTCCGCGTCCGCACAGCTACTTCTCTCCTCCGTTCACACGCTCTCGTCTCGCCGTGATAGCGCGCCCTCTCCCCAAACATCTGTGGCGCGCGCAGTGTGGCGCGCTCTCTCACTCCGTCGGTGGGCGGCGCTGCGCGCGGCGCAAGCGCGCTGTGCGCATGTGCAGCGCCCTCTCTCTCCGCGGTCTCCTCTCCTTCGGGCGCGCTGCGCATTTAAGCGAGTGCCGCTCAGTCGACGGTCGTCCTCGCTGCGCTTGCTCTCTATGTCTCTCTCTCTCGCATTACCCGACGATTGCTCACGCAATTCGAGTAATCGACCCAACGGAAACGCACAATGGAACCCCCTTCAGCGTCGCATCACACCAGGGTTCCCGCGAGGGGAGGTGGGCGTAATTTTTTAAATGCAGAGCATTTCAATAACTCACGATGTCACCCGCGTTGGCGTCCGTAGTCCGCGTCCGCATCACTCCCCCTACACTATATAAAAAAATAATACTTGCCGGCGCCAGGTTTCGATCCTACGACTCTGCGGGCGGAACGCAAGGTGCACGGTACTCTACCAACTGAGCCACAAAGCCGACACAGAACGGAAGGTTACGAACGTGCCTTATATCCTTGACTCATTCAACCGTCGGCCAGAGGTGCGCCCTCTCCCCCGCGTCCTCCTCGCCTTCTCTCCGCTCGCAACGCCCTCTCTCGCCGCGTTCGGTTCGGGCGCGCAACAGGTGGGGACGTGCGCAACACCCTCTCTCGCCGCGTTAGGTTCGCGCGCAAGAACAGGTGGGGCGCTCGCATCGCGCTCTCTCGCCGCGGTCGGTTCGCGCTTAAACCACATATGTCGTTTAAGCGCGCTGCGGTCGCTAACATCTGTGGCGTGATCGTGACGTCAGCATCACGCGTTCACGTGGTGGCGATTTCAGCGCTATAACACTCTCTCGCGAGGGGCATTGGATTGGATTCGATTGGATTGGCTTGGATTGGCTTGGATTTGGATTGGATTGGATTAAAGTGGATTGTGTTGGATTGTGTTGTGTCATAGCCGCGCCACGTTGCGTCATAGCCGCTCCACGTTGCGTCATAGCCGCGGCAGGGGGTTCACGGCACGTTTCACCATCGACTTCATCGACAATGTCTACGCTGGAAGACAACAATTACAACAACAACAACCAATACGTAATCCATACGACTTGCAGGCGCGCCCTCCCGCAGAAATGCTCTGCATTTGATCGTGCCCCTCGCGAGGGGGATGTTTTTCTGTCGTTACATCTCTTTTTAAGTTGCAGCGCGAACGTTGACGTGTTGTATGGGCGACGCATGTATATCCAGTGACCCAACGTTAGGTTTGACGTCATGCCTGACATTGCCTGATGTACACTCAGTATGACGCAACTTCGCATTGCGAAAAGCTGCAGTAGAATGCTACCTAACGTTAAGCCTAAATGTGGGACGCTAATCCTAATGCCTCGCTTTGAGGTCCATCGTGGTCGACGGGTATTTTTTTAGTTACGCAAATATTTTTTTCGGGTAACTAACTTCAAATACATTTTCCCTTGTGCACAAAGGGCTACATATAAAAATTTCGTCAGACATAAAGGTGTCTACCGGACACCCCTGCCCCATCTATCGTGAAAACAACCATTCCCCAGTAGGCAATCCTGATAGCAAACAAGGTTGCGTACTATTTTTAGGTGTTCTTTTAAAGGCTCCCGGCGAACCATGTCTCGAGCAGTCTCATAGGCACCCATTGCCCATTATACGTGAGGGTATGGTGACCACATGACGCGAAAGGGCTGACTATGAGGCCGGAACCTTTGCAGCAGGGTTGCCAATGTTCTTGGCGATGTTCTGCTGCTTAGAAAATTTGGGAAAGGCCGCTTTGGAGTCCGTAATGATGTTAAGACGGGGAGACCGGCTGTGCGCTATAGCTATGCGTATTGCCAATTCCTCAGGCTCTGTGCAGGACGTGCAGCTTGCGGGTGCTGTAGTGAATGGCTCCCCGTAGTGGCGGTCACTGCTAGTGCCCATGTGTCCCTGTCTTGATATGGGACGGCATCGGAGTATACCACAGGAAAAGAAGTTCGGATTGCTGGGCCAGCTGGTACACATTGACGGAAGGGAAAACCAGTGAAAAAAGACGCAAACACAAAGGAGAGGTGGCACATCACACGCGCTGGTGTGTATTGTCTCTTCTTTATGTTTGCGTCTTTTTTTTTACATCCTACTTCAAATTTCAGGAGAAAAAATATCCAACAGTCTTTCCCACAATGACAGAATTAATCCGAATGTTAAGCCCTTTCTTCCATAAGTACTCAAATGCATTTTCTCTTAAGAACCGATTTTTGACACGCTCCGTTCATATAAAAGCACTAGTCGAACAAGGAGCGCGGACCGTGTATGCTCGCTTGTAATGCTCGGAATCCCAGACTTCTCGCCACTCTAAGCACACCTAAACACGTACTACGTAGGATTGCCTGGCCCGGTTGGACCTGCGGACGGCTTTCTTCAACGGTTAAGGAAAACGCTCTTGAAGTGCGATAATTTCTCCCTCGGGGTTAACTGATTCGTTTTGGTTTCTCCTTGTATATCTAGCAAATACGCGCCGTCGACTTAAAACCTTTCCTAAGAGCTAGTGCTAAAGACACCGTAGCGCATAGTGAAAGAAATAACGCAATAGTCATTTTATTTTAAATCGGATCGAGTCTATTAAAATTTGTTAATCTCCTGTGTAGCATGCTTAAGAAAAGAGTCCACGCTCCAGCACATGGTATAAAACGCGGATTGCATAATAAGCAAATGCTTCCAAGTACTCGCGTGCGTAATGCGTCTTGCAAGGCTCTCCGTTCCTTCACGAGGCAGTGGCCCCCGGTTGTGCGGTAATTTGTCTTCCAAGCTAATGGAAAACAGCCATCCGCTTGACATGGCACATAAACGCGTTCTTCGTGGAGCTCGTGTAAACTCCACCCCGCGCGTTAGAGGAATGCGCTGGAAGCAGCGGAAGTCGCGAACGAATCTGAGCTAGGCATGCTTTTTAAGTGCACAGCACTTTCAGACCGCGTCTTGTCGTCGTAGTTTGCTCGCTGGATCGAAGTTGAGCCTGCGTTTCCTCGTAACCGCTGTCGTCAGGGCGTAACCCAGATGCTTGAAAAGCAAAGTGGTTTATATAGTCATAGGCGTTTGAAACTCGTGAACCGCTGGCGCTTGTCATACATCTCCTCGTTCTTTAGCGCAAAGAAAATTGCAGGTACATTTGAGGCAAAATATACGCAATTAACCGGCCGTGCACCACGTTCATTTAGTTAGGAACCCTAGTTGGGTTGGTTTTTACGACAGTAAGCGAAAAGAAGTGGCAGTGCAACGCCGACACGTGCGGGAGGAGAAGCAAGCACAAAAAGAGCAGACCTCCCGCTGGCGCAGTTTCAGGGAGGGGGCGCGCGAGCACTCCGAAGCGGGAAATTTGATTTGCATTGGGTGGTAGCAGTGAGCGGATAACGGCGCTACAGCCCATTATGGCGAATCACTGCTCTGCACTTCCGACAGCTTTAACACTGATTACGACGGCTTCAATTTTGCATCTTTATAGAGCCGATCGCTCGTTCTTTAATTAAAACACATGATAATACTAACCGGAAATGACTTGAAAAACAGCTATAGGCAAACTTGTCGGCTATAAAAATGGACTCAAGAGATTCACTTCGTGGCAAAGTGTGGCAAGAGAGATATGGTTAAAATGCCAAGCTTTCCCCCTGAATCCAAACTAATTGAACGCGAGCCATTTCTTTCCTTGAGACGCTTGATGTGCGTTTGTTGAGACCCATGGTGATAGTCGGTTCTCCGGCAGTGCGTCTTTGGCGTAACCATTTGGATTTGGACTTTCACGTTGGACTGTAAAGACAGCCACTTCCGACCAAAGAAAGCTTCGCCCTTCAACTATCTTTCCCTTCACCCACAATCATCCTGATGTTAGTTGGCTTTCCTTCAGAGTGATTTGGGGAAACGTCGCCATCACTGTGGCATCGAAAGCTTCACTTTAATAAGGACTTAGTAACGGCTGCGGCAATAGTGACCACAACGTAGTGTCCATCACTGTTATAGTTTCGATCGCTGTTACAATCATTGCTGCTGTTTTATATTTATGTGTCACTGCTGTTACGTAATGCCTCCCAGTTTGTAGAACTATCTTGTTGTGTTCATTTGTACCAATTGTGAATTTTGAGGCCTTAATTCTTGTATAAACTCTCGATTGATTGATTGTAGGGTTTAACGCCCCGACGCAACGCAGGCGATGAGGCGCGCCGTGGTGGAGGGCTACGGATTAATTTTGACCACCTATCTTAAACGTGCGCCGAAACCTCGTACACACGGGCGTTTTTGCTTTTCGTCTCCATCAGAAAAGCGTCCGCCGCGGTCGGAAGTCGAACCCGCGACCTCGTGCTCAGCAGCGCAACGCTTCAGCCACTGAGCCCCCGCGGCGGGTTTGTATAACCTTTCGAATTCAGCTTAATGTGTTGTATAACTACGTACCAAGGGCGTACTCTTTCATTTGCTTTCGTTATGAGTGATTTTTTTTTCTTGATTTCTGCTAATTGAGGGCTTTCTGGCCACTGTCAAGCTGTCTCCAGCAGCTTTTAGCCCGGAAATCCTTTGAATTTTTTTCTGGAGAAAATAAAGATTATCTTATCTTAACATACACTACACAGGCAGCTCGGTAACTGTTTGTTTGTGGAGGCCAAAATATTTGAGGCTGATTTAATCAGAGTTTGCCACGAGATAATGAAAAATAACTGTCACATAGTGCGTAGCATCCACAGTTGAATCTTCTTCGTCGCTCTTTCCCTTAACGCCGTTGTTCCCTACGATGGTACAAGAGCGCAGCTGGAACAGCGGAAATAACATACTCCGCAGACCTTTTCTGCGCACAAAAAGCGGTGCTTTTTCACTCTACCAACTCGCCGACGGCTAGTGCGCACGTGATAATGTTTCTACGGGCGCGTGATGAGCGCGGCTGATGAGCATGGGAGCGGCCAACGCTTTCTGGTCACGAAAAAGGATTCAGTGAACCTCAATGGCGTTAAAAAGTATATAGCGATAATTGGCATGTTTTATGCGTGCTAATGTCTGAAGATCTTCAATATGCTCTCTGAAGAGCAGCAAGATGTTCTCTTCGGTTTCCCATCATCCGCCACCACCGCCAGTTCTAGAGTTGCGTGTGAAGCTCCCGTGCCTTTCGAAAACTGCCGCCTTAAAAGGACCCGGCAACACTTTCGATAAACGCTTTAACTCTTTTATTCGTGTCTGGAAGTACTGCGAAAGCTAAAGTTATCGCCAGCAGGGAGCCGCACTGCGGGATTTGCTCGTCGCACCAGATACGCGTTCTGTTTCTGCTTTGTTTTTGTAGCTTCAATTTTAAAGTTGATATCCAGAAGCGTTCCTTGCTGCAACTGATGCAAAACCGGCGAACAGCCGCTGTATGGCCTTAGTGACGTAATTCGCGCGGTCGAAGAACGTCAACACCGGGAAAGAGAGCAAAATATTTTGAGCGAGTTTCCAAGTTATCTGATGAGCATAGAACAGCAATTTTCGGTTGAGGTACTTTGCGACACCCATAACCTAAGTACTGGGTGTGTTGGGTGACAACGTTCTGCAAGCATTTTAAATTAAAAAAAAAAGAGTTGAAGAATGTGTTGCAGGGTCCCTTTAAGCCGGTGACTATTGCGTGTGCAAGATCAGCACCGCAAAAGCAGCTACTCCACGGTTAGTATGCTTTCATAACCACGTGCCGGAGGCACAACGGCAAGTATTCTTAGAATTCGTGTATTCATTTGTGCTATGAGCAATGACAGATACTTCTGCACCCCTGCGACCTGAAACATGCGCAAGTCTCGAATACAAAATCATAACTGGCTATTAGCAGGGACCAGTGGCTCTAATGACACCGATTTTCGCGTCATATACAGAGCCGCCTAAGCTCTACATCAACAAGCTCCCAAATGGCAAAATAGCGTTTTTTTTTTTTTTTTTTGAGATGTGCCCTAGGCCACGCATGCACTGTGTTATCGGCGCTGGACACTAACAGAACGGACACATATTGCCGAAAAGTCCCCCACCCTCTCCTTATACACCCAGAAAAGCATAGAATGCTGTCGCTGTCAAGGAACACCTTAGGATATGTGGAGCGAAACCCGGGTTAGAAAGATGAGAATAGACCCGCTTTTTCTTCCGCGCTCAGACCCACACAGCAGCAGCAGAATAATAAATCCTCGTACCTAGTCTACTCAAGTGATCCACAACTCGAAACAGGCTGCTGAGCCTCCATCATCTGCCAACGAATCCACCAGCTCCACAGCAAAATGTCATCAAAGGTGAATGTGTCATGGGTTCCTTGTCACACCAGTATAGTAGCAAATGAACGGGCTGACTTCCTGTCGCACGATTGCCCGGTTCCATCATTCACGCCCACTTCTCAAGTGACCCATGGCCCACACGAATGGCTGAAAAGGAGGATCCTCGGGGCTGAACGCGTGCTCTCATACCTCCGTGCTCGGTTCTCCTTCCCGTCAACCTTACCGGGACGGAGTAGGTTGTACTACGAAGGATCCGGCTGGGGGTGGCTCTTACTCCTGCACGCACTTGTGAATGGAAAACAATGCCCAACTAGCGCTGATGAAACGGTTCCGGTAGACCTTCACCATCTATGAACGCTCCCTGGAACTAAGGACATTATATGTCTGATGGCAGTAGGCCTAAATTTCCTGCACGACGCCCATTACCATCGGTGGCTCCATGGCCCTGCCCACCCTTCCTTGTTTGACTTAATCCGGGAGGCTAACCTAATTTTCTGTATATAGAGCGGACTCGCTTATGTCTACTAAGGCTTGAGGCTATGAAATAAACGCAAACACAACAACAACACAAATACTGCAACGGTGCTCATACGATCGGAGGTTCTTGCGCTCGTTACTCTCGCTGCGATACCAACACGCCTTGCTTGTTGAATGGCTACAACACACGGCCCTCGGCGGCAGAGCGACGCTTCCCGATCACGCCATCATCCCCGTACAAGCTGCCGCCGCCCGAGAGGATTTTTCTGGCTGACTGTTTTCGATCGCGGCTCTCCCGCTGGGAATAACAGCTATGACACGCGGCGCCCAAACTACCGCTCGGACGTGAGGACTTTCGCGCGTTCTATACAGCTCGCGCGCGAAATGCTCCACAATCCCGAAGCGCCGGAGCGTATGCAAATGGCTAATCCGTGCACTGCGCGCTTCGTTACCCTTTAGGGTGAGCGCGCAAACGACCCGCGCTAACCAATTGTAAATGCCAAATGGCCACGTTAATGTCTCTCGGCAGCCGGTTCGGACGGGCAGTTACTCGAACGTTGCTTAGAGAAATCAAACACCCCATGCGTGTCGGACATGGAGTAGCGTGCGAAGAGAAAACATGATGCGTGCTCTAAACGAGATCGAAAAATGCAGTGTCAGCATGAAACCCAAATAAAAAGGTAAACTAAGACAATTGACTTACTCTTTGAAATACAACAGGAAACAAAACACTATAAAGAAAAAAAAGATATATCCAGTACGTCGACTGCAACATATATTGAGGGCACTCGAACGTGGGAAGTGAGGACACAAATTTTTACCAAGTGCATCCCAAGAAAAGCGAGAGCAAAGGACAAAACGTATTTAGCAGAATGTTTTCGCCTCACAACGAAAGCGCGGTTATCGTTCCCGTCGCACCCATAAAGAAAGTGTCTGCTAACTATTTCGCAAACATTTGCGGTCCCGCAAATGTTTGCCCAGCCCTATCATCCTACGCCCAGCTCCCAAGTAACCCATGGGCCACACGAATGGCTGCAAAGCAGGATCTTCGACACCGAACGCTTGCTCTCATACCTCCGTGTTCGGTTCTCCTCCCCCTCGACCTTACCAGGATGGAGGAAGTTGTACTACGAAGAATCCGATTGGGCGTGGCTCTTACTCAACCTGCGCGACACACGACACGCAGTAACTACGGTATTTCAAAGCGAAGCTTTAGTGTTCTGACAGATGCCGTCCGTAACGCAAGAACGCCCCGCAGAAAAGCCGACTTTCTCTGACGATGATGATGAATGATCGAGGGGGAATTGAAAGATAAAAAAACGCTTCCGGTGAACGGAAACGAACCTGGGTCTCCCGTGTTCTGAAGCCGGCGTCTGTCCGATTGCTCGATTTTGAAAAGTTCGAAGCGGCTTGGAGAAATAAAACGACAACCAAAGAATCAGTCACGAGAAAGCTTCTCGTTCAATCATCTTCTTCAGTATACGAAGGGGAACATAATTTTTATCGTTGCTTTCCCTTTACTTGTTTGTTCTTCCATAGCTAGCGACAACCGCTGAAGATCTGTCTGTAATATTATGACTTTGTGATGAGGTCCTAGCAGCGACTGACACCGAATTTAGTGATACATTCCCATGATGAAGCACCCCTCTACACTGCGTTACTTTTCAGTGTCCCTTTTTACTGCGGATATAGCAGCCACAAAAAGATCATCTTGTAGACTCTCTGACCCTTCTTTGTGCCACTTTATTCGCAGACGGTCAGTAGAAATAAAACACTTTCACCGCAGCTTGACCCAGACGGGGCGCCAATTTTCGAATGGGTTTTCACCAAACACAGCTGTACAGATACGTCGCTCGGTATTTATGAACAAATTTTCTTTTTCTTTCAACGTTATCAAATCATCGGTCATTGACTCCATGGATAAGTTGAGCCTCTCGCCCTCAGGCCTCCGGTTTCCAACCACAGCCGCTTATCGACTCGCATCTTGTACGTTATCGGGATCCAGGACTAACGCCCGAACCGCATTTTTTTCTTGCGCCCACTATGCTGGCGAGCACTCACAAACGTAACTTCGTTTTGCCGCAGTTCGGAGGGGATGAAAAAGTGACTAAATGAGTGCCTCAGATTTCCACGGATGCCAAAAGCTGAGCGTTGGCGAAAAGCCTGGGCAATTGGAGTGAGGTTTTAGCTTTCACCACCATACACAGATGAGTACCCCGGGGCGGTCCAAAGACAGGTATATGCATGCTTCCTGGAATAACATAAATCCTTAATTACGGTGCCTCTAAACATATAATTTTTTTATTAGTCTGAGCTTCAAGCTACGTAGGTGCTTTCACAAAGCTGTCCCAAAAAAATATACAAAACTATAAATAAACCTTACGTAATATACAAGCAATATCTCCAATTTGCGTGACCGATGTAACAGACGCCTCCCACAAACTGACACATCCTCCTGCCCTCACTGCTCAAAAAGAAATCGAAGCTGCTATTCAAGGGAAATAGGGTTAAGACGCCAAGCTTTCTTCATGCAAACTGACTCAAATAAAAGTCAAACATTCACGCTGCCAAAGTCCAATATCTAACCTGCCTAACTCTAAGCAAAAGCTACTTCTACTCAGCCAAAGTAGAAAGCCAACGCCCGCCAGCCAACCCAAACTACATGCTGAGGGACCTGAATGCGATGACGAAACGTTCATCATTATCAGCGATTTTACTACAATGCGAATGGGACTTCCAGTGCTATACCGAATCGTGTTATGTGCGTAACGACCTCAAATCGCCTACGTTTGTGGTATGATCCATGTGTCCTTGCGTAAAACCGTTGTAGATAGGTAGTTTTTCTGCAATAAGTTTTGTCGTAACTACATCGCCTTCAGTAACGCATAAAAAGCTTTGCTTTAAAAAAGAAGAGATCTCGCAACCACTCTTAAACGCTGCAAATCAGGTCGAAAGACGATTGATTGTACGGTCCCTGCCCCGTAACTCCCACCTCTCTCTCCTTCCCCCCATCATGTTCTTATCCTCCTTCCTAGCTCTTCTGAGTAAAAATGCGATAGAGGTACTTACGATGAGCACGCGGTGTCTTTTTCGCACAGACCAAGTGTTTTGGCCAAAGCCTAAAGTCACATTTTCCAGGAGAAAAACGCGGGTTTTAATAGTGTGGTTGGTGTGGTGAGGTGCGCATGCTGGCTAGGAAAATACTGTGGTATTCGTGTTTTGCATGAATTGATTTGGTCACAAGTCAGGGCATAGAGACGGTGTCCGCAACCTGAACATTTTAAAGAACGTAGGTACAGTTTGAAAAAAAAAAAAAGAACGCTGTGAAGTTGCTGCTTATTGGCCTACGTTGATGGGTAAGGTGCTGCTTCGCAAAGAATTACCCCGTGGTTTATGTACTACTAGTAAATTTAAATGGCCGGTTTCTAGAGTGCTCTGATAAACCCTCGAAAGTTGACTGTCCAACTTTTATGCTAACTGAACAAAAAGACTTTAATATTTATTCAAGTTTCAACACGAACACTGTGAGTGTCTTCGTGGGACCGAAGGAGAGAGAGGGGTACTAGTTTCATGGAACTGCGACTAAATCAAAGCCGTTGCGGCCAAAGCACCCACCGCATCTCTAACAGAGTAGAAAGACTCAATTAAAACACTCTCAACGAATGATTCTGTTAAAACCCAGCAAGCGCAGTTTCGCTTGAGAGTAACATGCTGTATTCGAAGCACGAAAATAAGGCACAGAATAAGAGCCATCGGAAGAAGAAGTGAGGCGGCCGTCGAAGATCAGAGGAACTTCGTTGGACGAGCTCGCCGATCGCGAAGAGCCCTTCTAGAGGCAGTCGGTCGGGCAGCCATCGCTTCTTCAGCGGCACTTGCAGCCTCCACTGGTCCTTACGTTGCTGTTCCCAATTACATTACCGCACCACCGCGCAGTATTTCGTTGTCTTTTTTTGCAGGAACAGATCTTTTCACTCCTAATCCTTTTGCACGATAGCGCTACTTAGCTAATTCTGCGAAAGAACGGCCGTCACCACAAATCTGCACGCGTAACAGAAAAGCAAGGGTATAAAATAGCGACGGCACACCAAAAAAAAAAAAAAAAAACATTAAAGCCAGTTTTGGGCTACTTAAACCCGGAAATGTCTCTGTCTGTCTGCATGTCCGTCTGTTCATCCATCCCTCGATTCAGGTTTCCTTCCAGGAATTAAAATATTAGTGGAACTGCTGGTTTATACACACTAAGCTTTTTCCGAACCACTAAATGTGGAAGCACTCTTCAAACTTGTCGACATTTTTGAGCCAAAAAGAAAACATTAGTCATATATAATTCTAAACACCGATGCACATTTCGCACTCACAGTGTTCTTTTAATGAAAAATAAATGCGTGCTGGGCATTGGTGATATCAAGAAAATACATACTGACAGCCACATTTTGTCCCCAAAATACAAAAAAAAAAGCTCGCGCGATTCCGAACCTCCTGGCAGTGTTTCAAGTTCAACAGTAACAAAACGTTCCACTAGATGTTCGCAAACATCAGAACGAGGGAAAATTGAATTGACTTTAGCAAACCTCCTACTTTTTTGTCCTGGGAGGATCAGAAAAGATTGGAAAAATATGAGAGGAGTGCGGGGAAGAGAAGATAGACATTTACGTGGCAGGGGAAAACAGGCGACTATCGTCTTTCGATGACATTTGCAGGGAAGTCAGCAAACACGTGACCATTTTCCCCAGTGGCTGCGATACCCTTACATAGCAGGTCCTTCGGGAAAAATACAACACAAGAAAGAGCGCGGCACGTCCATCGATTCGGCTGCGATGGGTTCCGTACCCGCACTGCAGAAATAAGCCTGAGGACACCCAAGCACTCCTATGTGATTGCAAAAGTACGAGTGTCTAATTGAAAATCTGCTACCATTTTCTTCCCCCTCGCGCTGCCGAAGACATTCGTAACCTTTCCTATATTGACGTTTTGTTTCGCGATTAAAACTGAACACTTTCGAATGGCTTCAATCTTTCTCATACGCCCTGCGCCGCTTCTCATTCAAGAGCCGTGTTATGGGAGAGTTGACGACGATGGTAAATCGCCCGTGCGGCTTCATTTTTCCGCTTCCTTACTTAAGCCTAAATCTGTGGTGTACTCGCACGAACGGCCACCTCCCTATACTGGCGAGTTTAAGATCGCACCCTGGAACGCCTCGTGATATGGTACGTTTCTCAGGAACCCTTTCACAAATTTCGACACCCACACCCTTCTTTTCGCTCGGTGAGCTGCTATGGCTATCGCATGAAAACACACACAAGCACACACGCGCACGCGCACGCACACGCACGCGCAAAGCTCGCGTTGCTAGGCAACGCCTGGGCTGGCGCACAGCCTCATGGAAAAGATGAGATGGTGAGGGAGGCCGTGACTCCGTCGCGCTAGCCTATTACCAACGCCGTACAAGACAACCTCAACACCGCCAAACGTGCAAAACAACCTTCTTCGACGAAACAACGCCTATTCACCATGCCGCAACACTAAACCGAGCGACACAGCTCAGCGGCGTATCTCAGCGGTAAAAGAATGCAGTCGCTATTGGGCATCACAAGAATCCCCTACGTTCCAATGTAGTATTTTTTTTCGCTCCTACGGTAGTGGCCTCAGTTGTGGGATGATGTGCGCACAATATTAACAAATAAAGAAAACCGGTACAAATTAACTTGTCATGAAGGAATGTATGTTTTATTTTTATTTTGTTCGTTGTGTAGATGTCGCCCTGGGTCCCTTTCACCTCAGGTTATTTTTAAAGACGGTAGTCTTTCTTGGGCTACTTGAACGGGAAAATTTTGTCTGTCTGTCTGTCACTCGAATCAGCTATCCGGCTAATGTGAAATTGATGCTGCGAATAGTCTTATATACTCACTGCCATATCTAAGCGTCTAAGTTTGGTGATACTGTTCATACTTGTCAACATTGTTGAACAAGAACAAGGCATTACGTAAATATAAGGCAGAAAATCAATACATGGGGGATATTTGCAGTGTTACTTTATTAAAAAATTTACAGATGATTGCTTTTTGCGATAGCGAATAAATTACATCAACTGCAGAAAACCGTCGCCTGCTGTTGCTTGTGCTAGCTGTCGTAATAAAAAAGAAATCAAACGGCAACAGAAACGAAAGGTTCCACTAGATAGGTTCCGCGTTGCGCTTGGAACGCTCGAAGAATAGGGCAACGTGGTTTACAAACGTTGTAGTAGGGTGCCTCGACTCACGCGCATCTCCACCGTAGGGCAGCGCTGACATCGAGGCACCTGAGAGGCGCAGTGGAAGGCGGTATATTTAAATTGACGTGAGCAAACCTCTAGCGTGTTAATTTGGGAGGAACGAGACGGGAGAAGAACAGCATGAGAGGTGACCGGGAAAGAGAAAGGATGCATTTACTTGCCAGGGGCGAAAGCCGACTATCGTCTTGCGTCGACATTTGAAACGAAAGGAGCACATACGCGGCCAATTTTTTCGTCCGCCGGCAAAGAGCTACGAACGGCTACGGCTACGTGTTTTCATATAGCTTTACAGTGAGAAGCTCCTAGAAACCTTCATTTTTTCTAGAGGTAACTGTTTTCTTTGTTTTGTTTCTTTTTCTTTTCAGCCTCTTTTTGTTTAGGCATTAATACTAGTTATCTAACTTATCTGGACAAGGGTATTCGAACAGGAAACGTAATGGCGGCTACAATGGGTGGAGGGTAGAGAGAGAGAGAGAGAGAAATAACTGTTTATTAAGGAGTTTAGCTCAAACCCAAACAGGAGATGGATACTCCAGGCATTGGAGTATACAAAAGGTACCATACTTGCCCTAAGGAACAACAAGGTTTGATTAAGTACATTGGGACAGCAGCGGCTGAAAGATCGCATGGACTCCCAGTAACTACTTGCTCTGTACAGCACACAAGCACACACACATATATATGCATGATTCCTTACAGCAGCGGAATATAGTCCAAAAAAACAACCTATATACATCTATATTCAAGGAAAAAATTAAGAACGACAAGCATTTAATTTACAAAAATATACCTTCTGCTGCTGCGCCCCCCAACGACAAACATAAAAGCAAAGAGCGCCAGCACCGCTTAACGTATACTAGCCTGTATGCCCATAACCCAGACAGTTCTGTGGAATATCGCTAGTCTTTGCGATGATACACGCGCCGGAAGGGCTCCATGTTATGTTTACACCAGATGTTCAAATAGAAACTATTGGTTCCACAAAACTTGCAAAACACAATCCGAACGCGTTTCTCTTCAAATACGGAAATGTGCCGTTCGAATGAATAACCTGCGCTGGCGTCGACGTTCTCGACACTGAGTAGACGCACGGGACGTCTCACGACACTTCCAATAAGCTTAGACTGATGACGACGCGTTTTTTTAGCTCGAAAGACGGATTCGAAAAGAAAACGTAATGCTCTGAAGGTTTTCTACAGATCCTGCTAAAGAACGATCGTGAGTGTTTAAAGCAAGAAAGAGGTCTTCAGACATGTTTTGTAGCGCTGACATCTTGGCATATGCTGGTAGTCCCCTTATCCGCCGATTGTCTCCGCTGTTACGTGCATTGCGTTTTATTTCCGCTGATCGTTTGCATTTATTTTTCTGGAAACATACATTCGGCATATCGGAGAGTCGTAGTCGCTTTGTGTTTCTCAACGCAAAAGATTTTGACAGAAAAAAAGCACTCAGCAAGTCGGGCGCTGTCTTCCACGGTGTCGCGGACACGTCTGGCTGAATGAGCCGACATTGACAGACAAGCGAAGGAGAGCAAAACACTGAATTTCCAAGAACTATGGAAAAGAAGTGCTTTCAACGGGTGCTTTCAACTTGACGTCGAGCTCTTGCGCTCGAATGTGCAACGCGTCAGACAATCCGGTCGTTTTCGCTCGAATGACAGACAGCGAAAGTGACTCTTCGACAAAGCTAATAACTTCTTTGGTATCGGTAATGGGCTGAAACAGGCAGCAAAGATCTCTGAAAATACATTTGTAGCTCTGCATTCGAAGCGATTTCACGATAACAATGCTGACGGTTCGTTGATGTGGTTGTATTTCGTGCTTCTCTAGTAACATTTTTTGTCTTACGTTCCAGTTATTGGGTTTGTATATTCGTAACGCCATACGAGGGATCCAAGAAAGTTCAATGTTCTGTTTTCTACTTTTTTCTCCACAAATGTCTCGCAGTAAATTTTCGAAAAGAAAGGACGATTTTCAGAATTCTGCTGAGATGCCGAGGGCAATTACAGTTTTCTTATTAGATTTTATACGCTTTAGTATGTGTCGTGTCTTCACTCAATTATTTGCACAAAAATGCGTCATCAGCCTTCGGTGATTTCAATGTGTGATGGGGATTTTAAATCTCTTCATGCCTGTTTCTACAGGCTTTTTTCCACTTTCTTTATTGTTCTGAAATTGTGTGAAAGAATTAAGCATAGCTTACTCTTTCTGTGTCCGAAGGCATAAATTGTGATGCTGTTCCTGCGTCGGTAAAACAGCAAATCTTCTCCCTTTGTTGGAAAAATACGGTAGTGTGGTGTAACCAATAAAAGAACGGTATAAAAAAACTCCCACCTCCCCTCGCAGGAACCCCTGTGTAGATGCGACGCATAGGGGGATCACGTTGCAGCGTCGGAGAGCGGAGGAACGGCGCTGGAACGATGGAGCGGAGCGGCGCAGGCACCGCGTTTTATAGCGCGCATAACGGTGAGGGGACGCGCCGGCGCCAGTGCGTCTGCCGCGGCTATGACGCGACACAATCCAACACAATCCACTTTAATCTAATCCAATCCAAATCGAATCGAATCCAATCCAATCCAATCCAATCCAAGCCAAGCCAATCAATTCAATCCAAGCCAATCCAATTGAATCCAATTCAATCCAATCGAATCCAATCGAATCCAATCCAATCCAATGCCCCTCGCGAGAGAGTGTTCGCTATCGGAGATGAGAGGGGGTGAGCGGCGGAGAGCGCAGCTGGCGCGGCGAGGAGAATAGGGGGAGGGGTGGACGCCGACAACGCCGACAACGCCGGATGGATGCAGGGACAAGGCGAGTGAATGAGATGCGTCCGCATCTAAAAGGAACGCATACACGATCTTTCTGCGTACTCCGTATCCAAGGTAGGCTAGTGAGAACGATGCGGTTATTTGGGACTCTTTCATTCGTGTGATGACACGGGTAGCAAAAGCATCGGTCATGTCCGGAGAAAAAAACTTCAGCGTAGACGACAGACGAGACGAAGAAAGTGATATTTTGCGTTGCTGCATAAGTATAACCACCTCCAGGTTTTTTTCGCTTCCAAGAAAGCCGACGAAGGCGACGAAGACGCGAGAAACAGAGCGGACCTCGCTATTACCATCCCCGCTTTGTTTGCAGACTTCATACTTTGCCGGAGGAGGCTGCTCGTATCAGGAGAAAGCTAGCAAATGCGTACGCCAGAGTAATGCTCTGCGTTTACTGAGCAGCTTTTGTGCGCGGTTACAGATGCACTAAGTCATGGTCACGTAGATGAACATAAATAACTCTGAGGACACTACCTGGGTGAAAATTAACTATATTTTAGGAGCAACTTGCGAAATTTACGAACGTTGCTCGAACTGCGGAAAGTTCGGCAGTCATCGAACTCGGCGCATGGACAACAAGAAACACATTTGTGGTAGACACTTCCCGTATGACCACCGCACCTGCCGCCTAGCTGGATGACATAGCTGAGGGTATAGGTATTTTGTTTTGTTGCATGCTTTGTGTAGTGATAAAACCCTGAGCTATTTCAGAGCCACTAGGGATAAGTCGGATATGTTCCAAATAAAGGATAGCCTAGGATAACATCGGACTGCGCCGGGCACCACAACGGAAATCATAGTATGTCCCTGAGGGTATCTGAACACTGCGTGTTGAGAAAAAGGCCGGCAATGATAATCGCCGTCAACTTTGAGATCTTAGCAAGACAGTAAGACGGTAGCTTTATGAGCAACTTGAAGTAACGATGTTGCCATTTTAGCATAACTTGCGGTCAGAAGGGGTGCCTACAAAACTGCAAATAGTTCCCTCTGTCAACGCGCCCCTCTCTTCAAACCAAAATATGCGCACACAGCTCTGAATTGCTTGCAGGTTACCGGAATATGGTAGGGAAAACCACCGAAGGATGTATAGGTGTTATTCGTTGAAAAGTTTAGCTGTCAATTTTTTCATTTGGCAACACTTCAAATGGCAATGGACATGTCCGATGCGCCACGGACATGGAGCGGCTTGTGCCACTGCGTCCACCCGCCGAAAAAACAAAAACAGCGGTGGGCGTCGTCTGCTCCGTTTCAACCCGATTCTCAACGGTGGTGTCAACAGAGATGTTATTAATAGCACTCGCGTTGGATACGAGGTATTACTTTGAGTTCGGTGGGGTGGAGTTTGAAGGTCAAAAACAAATCATGTGCTTAGCACTGACAAGTACCGCCATCCCACAGAGCCTGACGTAACCAGTAACGGCGCACTGACATGGTTGCCTGCATGGGTACCTCGCCAGTGAATGCAAGTTATACAGTGGGACCAGAGAAAAAAAATTACCCCACCTTCCCGCGAGGGGAACCCTGTGGAGATGCGACGCATCTTAGGGGTTCACTTGGTGTTTCCGTTGGGTTGATTCTCTAATTGTGTGAAACGTGTGAGGAACGCGTATGGTGTATTCTTTATTTAACACGCGGCGTAACGTTAATGATGACGGCCTTGTGGTCGCTGAAGTGTACGGGTAATGGATGGTGAAGTAACGGGACCACCGTGCAATTTGCAGCGAAGATCAAGTCTATGCACGTGCCCGAAATCGGAACGCCAGTGCTGGAACGACCGCGGATATGACGCAACGTGGCGCGGCTATGACGCAACACAATCCAACACAATCCACTTTAATCCAATCCAAATCCAATCGAATCCAATCCAATCCAAACCAAACCAAGCCAACCCAACCCAATCGGATCCAATCCAATGCCCCTCGCGAGAGAGTGTTCGCTATCGGAGAGGAGAGGGGGTGAGCGGCGGAGAGCGCAGCTCGCGCAGCGAGAAGAATGGGGGAGGGGTGTGGACGGACAACAACAACGCCGTATGGAGGGACAAGGCGAGTGAATGAGATGCAGTCGCATCTAATAGATACTACAGCGCACTAGTGCAAACAAAATAAGCACGTCAGTTCTAACGCTGGAGACACACGCTTGAGCCATCTGTCGCTCCTCTTTACAGGTGCTCTGTCCGCCATGACAGTGCTCATCAGGACCTTGAACTGAAAGAGTTGAACGAGCCTTCCAGAGGCTAGCCGTAGCTACGCTAGCAAATGTCTCCGGGCGGGGGCAACCTGTCTATCGTGGCCTCGGAGGGCGATGTGGATTCCCCGTCGGCGGCCGGTGGCGAGGAGGACAGTGACATGCCCGAGGACTACGAGTACGAGGAGACGGTGTGGCACTTCGACCTCGCCGACCTCGTGCTTACGGCGGCTGTGTACGGCGCGACGCTGCTGCTGGGCCTGGTGGGAAACCTGCTAATCGTGTACACGGTGTCCCGGTTTCCGCGCATGCGCTCTATCGCCAACCTGTTCCTAGCCTCGCTCGCCTCGGCCGACCAACTCATCGTGCTGCTCTGCGTGCGCGTCAAGTTCGGCCAGCTGTTCTCCTACACGTGGACGCTGGGCGAGGTGGGCTGCAAGTTCCTTCTCTACGTCCAGCACGTGTCCATGATCTGCTCCGTGCTCAACCTCACGTTCCTCAGCATCGAAAGGTGAGCGCTTTTTCTGAAGCGAGCTAATATTGCAGTTACGTTATCCATTGTTCTTCCCTCCCTTTCTCCCTCACTTCCCCTATATATACTTAAATACACCCTTCTCACCCGCACATAGAGTCATAATTGGGCGTCTATTACAAAAACTGAACTAGACTAAGAGGTTTTCGTCGTGAATGTGTTTCTTCACTCACTCCCTCACTGCTTGTGCTTCAGACGGGCAGAAAGTAGACTTCTATTTACTGACTGGCGTTTTGAGGAACAGGATCAAGTGTTGCAATAATCCCATAAAGCCACCTTATTGTCGGCTTCAGCCGTCCAAGTATCTGTAACAACTCTCACAGTTAGCAATTTTGTTATTTTTGTCCTTGAGATGATGAAGGAAAAGAAAATAAAGTGTACGAAAAGCTTGACTTGCCCCTGTCCCCCCTCGAACATGAAAGACAAAATGTGACACGTTCATCTTTATAGCAGGGTACAGTGCAAACACAAATCCGCACAAATAAAAAAAACAATCAATAGATTTTGCAACACAATAAAGTGTGCAACAACTATGCGACTTGGTTCTTTTAGCACATTTAGTGAGCTATAATAGGAAATACAAAGATAAATATTGCGACATACCCTTACCAAGTACAACGGCTATAATGAGCAGAACGGACATGTGTGACCATCCCGTTAAAGACTAACCAATGAGAGCTGGGAGTAAAATTAGGGAAAGGCAATGAACGCGATGGGGGGATAACTGAAAAATTCAGAGTCGGACACCGAATTCAAACAGCACAAGATAGGAGACGTTGGAATTATTAGGGAGAGGCATTCGACTGCACCCAACATAAGTAGACTGATGAAGATGAAGGACCTAGAAAAGACCAGATAGGTCAATAGGTCAATGGTCAATTTACAACGATTTCACGCAGGTAGGTCAATTTTGCAGCAAAGTTACACCACAAGGTCAGTTTTACACACCTTTACACTAGTAGGTCAATTAGGCACTACCAGGTTTTACGAGATGGGCTACGCTCAATTAAGGGTGCTTGGTTCGTAATCCCGGCCACCACGTTGTCTACAGACTGTAACAGAGCACGAGCTTGCCACTCGTAAAACGAAATTTCTCGGTGACATCCCTTTTCTAAACACACAACTTTCCGGACACGCCTCGCTTTTTTTCTCCGCTTATCTGGCATGTCCAGCAAGTCGTAATCTTAATCTCTTCGACCCTTCCTATGCATTCTATCCCCAAGCCGGTAGGTGAGGAAGGCCTCAGTTTTTTCGCAGCTCTCTGCACTTCCGACTAGACGTTGTGCTCCGTCCGTTGTGCGGGCACACCTGCCATCAAACGTGTCGGCAACGCCCAGACGGCAGCGTGCGTACGTCTTTCCTGGGAACGTGCTAGCGTGACGAAAACTATCACGCTTGAAATTAAAATAACATGAAAACAAAGTGAATGGAATGACACTCTTCTCAGTACTTGCATTACGGAAACACGCTGCCTGTGTCGACACGTTAATCTGTTTCTTTTATCGTTTTGCAAATTAGAAGGCACTCAGGCTACGGCCGTGTAAGTGGAAGCTGTGAACATCTGGCCAAAAGGACGGTCGAAGATGTCCCGCTAGTAATATGAAAAGTGTCGGCAAAATGTCCTGTGGATTGCCGCGAGAGGGGTTGTACTGCATCGACGAAGTAGTCGTTACTCCAAGATTACTTTGTGTAATTGAATGCGTCTCCTCCGCTGACGGTTGTTTCGGTGTGTTTGTTGAGAACGTTGCTTTTTATCGCAATAAGAAGGCTCTTGCTCGGGGCGCAGCTATTACGCAGTCATCCACCTGGTCCGCTGTCGCTACCTGTGCACTATCAGCCAGGCCCGGAGAGTGATCATCTTTACCTGGCCGGTGGCCTTCCTCACTGCGCTGCCAATCATCTTCGTGTAGGTGAGTTGCCTACAAACCGAGACTCTGCAATTTACTGCACGAGTCACTACGGGAACAGTGAATTCATAATGAACTATGTAGTACTTATTTTAAATGCAGAGCATTTCTTTAACTCACGATGTCACCCGTTCTAGTTGTCCATCGTAGTCCGCACCCCTCCCCCTACAATATATAAAAAAAAAATAATACTTACCGGCGCCTGGTTTCGATCCCACGACCCTGCGGGCGGAACGCATGGTACATGGTGCTCTACCCGCTGCGCCACAAAGCCGACACAGAATGGAGGGCTACGAACGCGGCTTATATCCTTGACTCATTCAAACTACGTCAAGAAGCTGCTGATACAACGCATTCACTACCTGTGGGCGGAACGCGAGGTACATGGTGCTCTTCCCACTGCGCCACAATAATCATACCCACCTGCTAATAAATGATGTCACGTGACCACGTAATTACGTCTCCTCATTTAATTACAATACAACAACCAACAGCAACAAGTGCAACAACATTAACGTAACGCAAACTACTTAACGTCGTGCGCCCCCGGAAATGCTCTGCATTTGATCGGGCCCCTCGCGAGGGGGATGTTGTTTTCAATTTTGTTGGGCTAGCTAGTCCTTCCGCATCTGAATTCTTACGCGCAAGGAAAAATGGTAGCGTCACTATGATGGAGGAAGAAATGCCATTTGACAACGAGTCCTGAAACATAAGCGACACGCAAACCCGGAGAACTAAGTCCCATTAGTGGCACTGAGAATGTTCGGGCTCAAGAAGAAGGCGTATGCACGCTCACACAAGGGTTGCTCGATTACTAATAATCGCAAACATTATAGTAAGGTAACGCAATATTTTAAATTAGCATTTCTAAATGTTACCTGAAGTGTCATTTTAATGCATTCGATTTAAAAACAAATTCCTTTACTAATTGTATGCACCAAGATTAGCTCTAGTTACCCCTTGTAAATAACGCGACAGTGTAAAAATTATTTCGGCCTGAAATTGAACCAAATGAACGAAATTGCATCCCGAACAGCGAAGTGCGTAATTGAGTTGTTAGTCGACAAAAAAAGAAAGAAAGGAGGAAGAATTGCGTCTCTAATTATGTTATATAAGATCTGCATTGGTCAACGACCACACAATTTTAGTCGAGCACAAACCTTATATTTAATTAACACGGCTAGCAGAGATAAGAAGGGAGAGCCGGCCACTGAACTAATCAAACAATTTAAAACACAGTGCCTAGATTTTGGAGATTAAATTATCTTCGCATTAGGAAACAGCTGGTGACCGCACCAGCCGTCTTTGCAGCGAGCGCCATCATGCAAATTAAGGGGAATTAAAAATGAAAATCTTGGGACTGCGGCGAGAACCGGCCGATCCGGCTAGAACGCACGGCACCCGTGCTGGACAAGACATAGGAATCAGAAGTTACCCTTCTTTTATATAGATTCCGGAGCGCTCCAAGCGTTGCTCTTAGGATGACCGCAGGAGGCGGGCGACTTTATTAACGCGTTTGTAAACGGAACTTGGCGGAGAAGAACGATGTAGAAAGTGAGAAATCTAGCATACGTGAAACAATTATATAACTGGAGCGAGCTTGTTGTTGTAATTCTCAAAAGCGGGTACGTGGGCTGGTCGGTAGTGACTTTTAGCTATATTTATAGGGATTTGTTGGCGAGGCGAGCGCCCCTCCTCGTCTTGTTTCTTCACTTTCCGTGGCTGGGCTCTATTTATAACAATTTAATTTTTCTGAAACCCTGCTGCACCGTTATAAGACATTTTTACAGGGAGGGGGTCACAAACATGAAGAATTAGAGTGCACAAAAAATTAATTTGGCAGGCATAAACGGAACTCAGGTCACATGGAGAATAAAAATACTAAACGCTGCATTATTTCTACATTCAACAACGCAATTCGGCAACTCAATCTAACCACGTATAATATATAGAAAAGACGAGGTCTGAAAAACATTTTAATAACAGCGGAATTCACGAACTTTGAAACTGTGGTCGCAGCGTGCCGATAGAAAGTATAACGAGTGAAGCTACAAGCTTTTGAAGTTTCCAGTTTGATTAAAATATATTCTTGAATAAAACCAGCGTGAACTCAGACGAAGACGAAGGAAGTGCAACACAAGGACGGCCGCTGGTCTAACAACTAAATTTTAATATCAGAAAGGGTGAACATAAATACTGAACACAAACAATAAAGTAATAAAAATAATAAAAAGGCAGTGCGCATGGTCGAAACAAGTTTGCAAAGGTCATGGTGATACCACAAGTAGATATACGCATGTTACAGTAAAGGCACACGCAGATATGCAATCAATCTCTTTAAGATGGAGACACACGCTTGTTTGTCTTACACACTTATCACATCGTTCTGCTATGTGGGATGCCTCCATGATTTCGCGGGTTGTTCAATTACGGTGCCTAAATAAAATGTTACTGGCAGGAAAATTAGGTTTGCATTGGCTGCACTTAGCACAATGCGAAGAAAGATGGGATTATACAGGGCCTTTCAATGACAATTCGTGTTGTCTCAAACGCACGTTGATACAGCAGCCAGTTTGTCCAACATAAGTTCGGCCACAGGGCAAAGGAATGCTGTACACAACTCCCGTTGCGCATGCGACATATCGGTTCTTGTGGTTGACACCACAACCAAGTGAGAAGAAAGGGCATCGGCCAGTATGCGTAACTACACAGGCTTCGCGGCCGTCACGCCCAGGGTAAGGAGTAGCATCTGTGTTTAGGGTGGTGGAGTCGCCCCCATATCGCGCAGTAAGGGCTCGAGCACGAGCAGCCCGGCGGCCGATATAGTAGTTGGCGCGCATATTGCGAGGGATTTGCGCCACCCGGACGTATTCTCGAAGGGCTACAGGTATGCATTTTTGTATTCCCTCACGGGTACCGGGCAATGCCCTAATGCTGTGCGGACCTTTCAACCTGTGGGAGTTAATTGAAGGTGCCGTGGTTGAACTCCCAAAGTGTTTGGGTCGCAGTGGCAGGGGGGGGGGGGGGGGGGGGGGTGCGAGGGGTGAGGGGGGGCAAGCGAAGTTTTGTACCCTTGGCGAATAATGATGTTTGGGTTCCCTAGGTACTGGGGTTCCGTACGTATGGGATTCCGTAGGTAATGCGGCTAATAAACAAAGCTTCCCTTATTTGTAAGGTGTCTTGTAAGGCATCGACGGCGTTGGGAGATGCGTTACAGAAGGTGGATCAGTTGGGACAGGGTTTTATGTGGCGGCGAAGTTGTGCGCAGCACAGAGCCCTTTTTCGGTGCTGTAAGACCCAACAGCCACAAGTGCGGGACGTTGGGGACAGCATGCCCTGCAATGGTCAGTTGAGGTTCAGGTATACCTCGAGGAGGTTTGTGAGAAGGCTGGGAGTGTAGCTTCAGCAAAGCCGATTTTTTAGGTGCGCACAGGGGGCAAATTGCTTGGAGTTAGGGAAGGGTAAAGGTACGTCCTCACTTGCGGCGCCGCGCGCGCGCAGCGCCGCGCGCGCAAAAAGCGGCGCCGCAAAAACCCGTTTGCGGCAAGGTTCCTCTGCCGCAAAAAAATAGCGCAGGACCCCATTTTTCGCGGCAAGGCGCTTTGCGGCAAACTCGGCGAGCCAATCAGCGCCCGGGTCACGTGAGCTGCGAGGTCAGGGCTCTCCTCGGGGAGGTTGGCCGGCATGGAGAGACGGCGAATGCTCAGATCCGTTCTTCCCTGCTCCCCCGTTAGGACCGGTTTGCAGAGCCGCGCCGCCGCTTTTGCGCGCGCGCGCTCCCAGTAGTGTGGTCTTCAAAAAGCGGCGGCGTTTTTGCGCGCGCGGCCCTGCGCGTGCGCGGCGCCGCAAGTGAGGACGTACCTTAACAGTACCCGCTTACTGCAAGGCATCTTGCTGCTCTCCAATGAAGCCCGTAGGCGCCCAGAAGGAAAGGTCATCCACGTTTAATGCGTGTTTAATATGAGGAATTGGCTGCAATTTCGGTTGGGAAGCCCTTCATGGCGATGTTGAATAACAGTGGGGAGATGACCGAGCCTTGCGGAGTACCTTTCCCTTGAATCGCGAAAGCGGATGATCGATGACATCCAAGACCAATTGTTGCAGTGCAGTTTGATAAGAAAGCCCTTACATAGCCATACATACGCTCTCCGCATCCTAGAGATGTGACTCTTGCAACCATTGCCGAGTGAGAAGCGTTATTAAAAGCACCCGTGATGTCTAGCGAGGTACGCAGCGGCGCTGGCGTCATGACGTGAGGCGATCAACAATGTCCGACTTAAGTCGGATTAAAATGTCTTGCGTAGACAGATGGGGTCGATAGCCAAACATGGTCATTCGGAACAGATCATTATCCTATTTGTGTTACCAAGCGGTTATGCACTACATTTTTCTAGTTTCCCAGCACACGATCTGAGTGAAATGGGGCGGAGGTTTCCTGGAGTCAATGGGTTTTTTGGCTTTAGGATAGGAGTAATATCTGCGTGATTGATTGATTGATTACATCTCAACGCAGGTCATCAAGATGCTGATACTGGTGGTGTCGCTGTTCGTCATCTCCTGGGCGCCCATTTTGGTGCTGAACGTACTTACGGCGTTCGGAGGCGTGTCGGCGCTCAAGTACTCGTACCTCAAGCCCCTGAGCACCACCTTCCACCTGCTTTCATACCTCAACAGCTGCGTTAACCCTCTCGTGTACGGCTTCATGTCACGCTCCTTCCGCTGCTCCTTCCGAGACACCCTGCTCGGGTGCCTGGGGCAGCGCGGAGGTCCCCAGAGGGGGGCCACAATGCGGCTCAGCCGCACCCGCACCACCTGTCTCAGCGTAGGGCGATCGGCCACATACGTCACGTGACGCCAGCCACCCCAGCCAGGAATCCGCTGCATCCGCTGGTCGAACGGCGGAGGCCCCCCGGCACCCGGCACCCGGCAATAGCATTGTCGCCCCAGGCGTCAACAACAGATAACTCATGGAATGGACGCACCACTCTTAAGCTGGACCATGCAATAGGGACCCAGCGCTACATCTAGCCCAGATGACGTGTTCGGTGTTTTCCAAGGTGTCCTTTGTGCGACTCCTGTATTTTTGTATGATAATGACGCGCCGGAAATCCAACCAGACGCCGGCACGTGAGGACTGCCGACGGTGCTTCAAAGGAGGATCTTCGAAGCATCTGCACACCACTGAAAGCAATGCGTGTTCAGTGATTTTACCAATCATACATGGATACCAGACCGTCAAGAAATGGAGAGCATCGACGGCGACTCGAACTTGCGAATAATTTCACCCGACTCACGTAAGCAATGAAGCCGTGCTGGCAGAACTTTCCACTCATTGACCCTTGCAAGGTGTAAAAAGTTCAAAGGTCACAAATTTCCGTGTCCAAACGAGGACTGGTAAGCACTGACATGACTCTGTGTGAAAGCGCAGTGGCCTGGGATGCCCGCATACGGGACTTCGAGATATGTTCACCACGATAGGGGACACTAGGAGTTGAAGACGCACGCACTCGTTTGGGCCTCTGTGCCCCAATAAAAAGTTTTTTAAAGATTCTGAATCACCTCTCTTCTTATAATGCGTTCCAACCCAAAGGTAAAAGCAGTCTGCTAATTAAAAACAAAAATAATAAATTTGAGCTGGTCACTCGCAGTCGTCTGTAATCTTAACGAGCTATCACCCCAAAGCTAAAAGAGGAGAAATGAAAATGGTTGGAATATAATAAAAGCTGAGGCTTCTTGTGAGCCACAACAAAATGTAAACGTTGCGGTATAAGTGCTGCCAATAACTGTTTTATTGCAATATCATTTAGAAGCCCTGTCATGGTCAGCATCGTTGTGGTACGTCAGCGTGTGAGCATTAGCATTTTGATTGCCGGCAATGTCCTAAACTTTGCAAACACTACGCACGGGTCTTGCGAAAGAGAGGTTCACACTCGTCGGATTTGGACCTCCAAGCAGTTAAATGAACTGAATTTTGCAGCATACATTTTTCCACTGCAGCTAGAAATGGAAAAAATGCGGCGTATTTAACCGAACGTGGCAATAAAAAAACGAAAGGTGAAGAATGTACAATGGCAATCTTTTTAGGCGTATTTGCAATTAGTGGTTTTAATAGCTTAAATAGAGAATATTTGGCGAAACAAACAAAAAAATATGTGCAATCAAACCAAACAAAGGCCACCCACTTTCTTCTTGACAGCCAACTCTGGAGAATTTGCTATAGACAGTTTTTGCAACCATTGTTCAAAGGTAAAAAAAAACAAGAAAGAAGAACATAAATTAGAACGCATAGAAGCGGGTAACAAAATCACAAACGTTTGTCTAATCAAGCGCGTGAAACGAATAAGTAATAAAACAATAAGTAGAAAATAAACTGTAGAACAAACTAGTTTATAAATGTCTACTTAGTCTACTAATATCACACGGGTGGCAGAAAAAAGCAAAAAAAAAAAACCGAAATCCTAAAGACAGTTCTTCTGCAAAATCGGCTGAAATAGCGGCGCTCTCACCTCGAGCAGGGGCGAGGTCGTTTACTACGGCAATCGCCGTGGTATGCGCGCACTCCAAGCCGACCCACAGAGTTCTGGTAGCATATCGTTGCATATATTTGGGGTGGCAGTGCACCAGAGCATCGCACCAGCCGAGATTTCGCACTAGACGGCTGTCGAAGAGGTTGGGCCATGTGTCGGGCCCCACCTCTTACGTCCCGATGGCCTTACGTCACGATCATTAATGGACATGTGAACCCCTAAAAAAAAGCCGTTCGTGTTTACATGTCGCTTCAATGCCGTCAAAGAACCGAAAATTTGGCGATACAGATAAGCGCCAAAAGAACGCTTAAAGATTTCTTTATGTTCAGGCGCAAAATTTAAGCGAAAACAGATAATAAAGGAATCGCAATTCATTTTATTTGACAAGAATCTCCATCTTCGTCGACCAGCCCTACACTACACGTACTAGAATGTCGAACCACTACGGTAGTTTAGGAAAATATTTATGGAAATACAACCCAACAAGAACCCGAAGGACGGGTTGCGCTTATATAACAGCACCGAGACGTTTTGGAAATCCGGAGCAGCATGGTAGAACGGCTGGGTAAGGGAGGCGACAACATTCAGGTGAGTAGTTGTATCAGTATTTAATATCTTTCGCGCAGCATAAACAAAACACGAACGACTAGTAGCCGCTTTTTTTAAAGGAAGAGCAGAATAGTAGCATCAATCACGGGAGACAAAATCGGCGTAAAGTATTGGGCTTCGCTTAGGAATCTGACACCTTCGGTGGAGTGAAGTTGCGTTGGTGCAGGTGACAGCGGGAAGGATGTGGTGAAGAGAGTGTAATTTATCTTGGGAATCAAGCAGCCGCAATGAATGCTTCTCTATAGCTTCCTCCTCTTTCTGGTCCGTCGAGAATGTTCCTAAAGCCCTTAAGCCCACTCACCCGAGGAAAGCATGAAGGCGCAGTCGACAGAAAGAAGAGCGCTCGCGAGAGAGAAACGATAAGCGGACCGAGAAAACAAACATGCGGGCGGTGTTTATGGGAGCGTAAGGGCATTACTCCACATGCCGTACTCAATAATAAGCGGTGCTGTAGAGCTGGCGTTCCGCCTGCCAAGACAAGATGCCATCCTGCACAGTATCATGTTCTCGGGTGCGCAAAATTCCTGCCATATTTACGAAACGTACAACCTTCGCCGGCCATGTTGCGCGAAATGTTGTTTCACTTTCGGAATGCTGTAGCCTGAGACAAGTCATTGAAAAAGACGTTGGGCAAGTTTGTCACGGGCTCTGAAGTTAGCGTTGAGTCACATTTGGGCTCTGTAATAGAATTATTGATTGTAGGGTTTAACGCGCCGACGAAACGCAGGCGATGAGCCACGCCGTAGTGGAGGGCTCTGGATTAATTTTGACCACCTGGGGATCTTTAACGTGCGCCGAAATCTCGTGGGCGTTTTACTTTTCGCCTCTATCAGAAAAGCGGCCGCCGCGGCGGGAATCGAACCCGCAACCTCATGCTCAGCAGCACAACGCCTTAGCCACTGAGCCACCACAGCGGTTTGTGATAGAATTACGTCATAAGGTTGTCTTCAATAAAAGGGTTCGCTAGGGCGAATGAATTCGGAAAGCAGTTAATAAATTCAGCTCAGCAATGCATTAGTAATGATTGGCAGTTGTGCGAGTTAAGATGAACTACACCGGTTGAAAGGAACAAATAATGGTAGAACTAACTTGGTCAAAAAATATCGGGAAAATAACGTTCGCGCTTTTTAAAGTTGGCTACAAGCTGGTTAAGAAGTGCGCCTTTTTTAGTGGTGGGGTACGAAATAAATGGCGACACTGGGAACTTTGTAACAATCAGCTTCCTTCGATCTTTTTTGGGGGCAGTCTCTTTGGAGTGACCCCTTTGTGGCTACTAAAAGTGAGGTTATCCGACGCACAGCATTCAAAATATGAACTTTCAGCCAAAAAAAAGGGCTAAGAAAAGGAAAGAGATTTCAATGCACGAAAAGGGGAAACACCGAAGTAAAGACACCACGTCTGCTTTTGACGTCTGCTTTCGACAAGGTCTGCTTTTCACAACAGCGTTGAGGCCTGAAAAGAATTTTGAATAGCCCAACCGACCAAAAAAAAAAAATACCTTAGGGAGACTGTACAAAGGCAACTAAAGAAGCATTCGGAACAGGGATGATAAAAATCACATCCTAATTAAACCACAACCTCCGCACTGATAAAAATGTCTGTTACTTTAATAACGGTTGTTTTTTGCTCGCTTGTTTTGTTCGAGGGTGGTTTTTTTTGTTTACGTTTCCGGACAAGAAATCCAAGTGACTACGCATACCCCGTGTGACCTTCACGATATCTACATGGGCGCATTGTCTAATCCAGTGCGCACACTGGCCGAAGGTCATTCGCACGTAGACTCCAGTAGTGCTTCCCTCGATGCAGCGGCCCCTCGTTATTTGTACACCCGCTAAGCCTAGCCGAGAAAGTAAGAAACGTAGAAATGAGACCGGGGTGAGGAGAAGGAGCGGATATGAGGAGATCCCTCTGGTGTTTACCGGGGAGCGTCGGACTCGAGCCAGAGCGTCGAGGCGGCATACAATAAGGCGCTCCTGTACGTCAAGGGACAATTTCCGTGCCTTCGCGGTGCTCGACTCGCCCGGCGGATATGCGCTTGCTAGAGAGTCGATGACGATGGCCAATGACCAGGATACATTTCGCCCATCACTAAAAGTGGGCGTGTTTTGTTTACTCGCCTACGACACTGGCCTTGGTCACTGAGGCGTGCGTGGTGCAACCAAAACACCTCGCATTTTCTGGAGGTACGAGTAAGACCCGGTTGTAAAGCAGGGTGGCAAATGGAGGAGGATTAAAAGCTGGGAGAGGGATGGTGGCGTAAACAATGAGATAAGATACAGGCTCTGGGAAACACTAAGCAATGTGTAGGATAGTTAAGGAGGCTTGTCGCTACTACAAGTGGTAGGCGACTTCTAGTTTGTGCAACAAACACAGAGACACCCAATTCAAGGGTCGTTCGAGTTTTGCTTGCCCCATCCGCAAATGTCCCGTGGCCCTTCCCGTGCTATGAAATGATATGTATATTTTGTGAGGTCAAGCAATGTTTCGGGACTGGTGAACGATATCTGATTCGTAAACTATGGTGAACCATATCTGATTCGCTGATTCGGGAACTGCATGGAACTGCACCGATATCTGATTCGTGAGTTGCATAGATCTCTAATCAATACGGATCGGTACCTTTCTAGAGGGAAATCGCCTCTAACTTAGAGGGCAATAAAACACAAATCAGGACCATGGCGTGTCCTGTACTTCGTGTCTTCTGTAAGGTTCCAAGTTGGAGTTGCTTCTCTTTGTCACATCCAAGGGTTCCTTCGACCGAAACATTTCGTAAAAATGAACCTCTTGAGAAAAAATCGCTGACGTGTACTGCACTCCCTAATGCGAAATGCGTGCGTATTTTCACGGAAAGATTTCGGAACAATGAACGTCTTGAGAAATCAGAACAATAAAGTGCAAACAAATTGGGCCGTGTCACTTCGATGTCAATTGGAGAAAATGAAGGCGGCATAGCTACGCCAGCTAAGAAAACCGGCGATTTCAAAACAGCTCTCCATAACTCCAAACTGGTAGGACCTCTATCACAGCACTACGCATATTACGCACCGTTTAGGCCGCTCGTATGCGCAACGTGCAAATAATCTGGACATTAGCCCATGAATCTCTCCCAAGTACCGAGTTAGCTGATAAGGTGGCACGAGGTTTCAGCTCCCAGGATTGCCCTGACAATGCTGCTGGCGCGGATCAGGGGGCCAGGGACACGCTGGTGACCTACCCGAACATCACTCAACACTACTGCGTAGAGCGTCAGAAATATCCCGGAGCGCATACCACGCTCCACATACGTCAATCGGTTGGCTGGTGTCAGCTACAGGCTAATGCACTCCCCAATCTTGCCATATTTAGTCACATTTATCTGTAACTTTACAGTGATCCATGCAAATGTTGTCCCCAGCGAGCCACACTCACTCACATGATTTCGGCTTGTGATGTTCAGCCACGAACTCCCTGAGCACACTCGCGCATTACCAGTGCGGAGCTGTGAGAAAACTTTTGCTCAGCTCTAACCCCCATATACAGATCAATGTTGTCCGAGTAAACGCAGAAACCGCTCGGGCCCAAGAACGCGATAGATTTCCTCGATCTGAAAATGTGACGTTAGGCCTACCGTCCCAAACCTTAAAATGCGATTTTAGGCGTAACGGCGTAGCAACCAATGTCATCAAGATGTGGGAAACGGCTGTCGACATTCACCTACGAACTTGACTTAGGGACTATATACGTGACGCCGTCATACGCCTGAGTCCCCCCTTCTCTTCAGCCCATCAACCTTTAGCGGAGGAGGCCTAACGGAGCTGTCGCCAAGCTTCGCGGGGAAGCGCTTAATTGTTCCACACTTCACCCACAATCATCACGATCACCACTGTTACAGCGAGTCGGTTTTCCTGCAGTGCGCTTTTGCATACGGACATTATTAGTGCGAGTATGAAAGCTTCGCTTTAAAATTTATTGCACGTCTATTGATTTTTCGATAAGAGCAGTGATAGGGCAGGGAACAGTGTGAGAAGCAGGGAAAGTTACAGTTACGCGGCACGGGGAGACAACGCTACCGTTTTGCAGACGACCTTTGGAGCGAAGTGAGCGGACACGCAGCGAAAGTTTCATTGGCCACAAAACACAGTAAGCCATCGTTTTACGATTCATTGCTATCTAAGGCGGGAAGCAAGGTAACGTTTGCACCCGCTGAGCTGACTAAATGGCTAAAGCCTTGGGCTACTGAGTACTAGGTTGGGAACGAGTTGAAAGCCGCCGAACGTGATCTTGGGTGCCGACGAATTTAAAGGAATTGCTAAGAATTATTCTGTCGGTAACGCAATTATTCCGTGCGGCTTCCACATGATACGATTACATTGCGATGAAATATGCACTCCGTTGTGACATTAAGACGGCCTTATGTCAATGATCATTACTTCAGCAATTCGATTGCATTTCGTTTATTTGAATTTTGTTATGCTTTATGAAGTTGAAATATTTACTGTTGGGCAGTCCTTCGCCAAAATAACGGCAGGCTGGTAAGTTTCGTCTTGGTTTTGCCACATGTTCAGCCTGAATAAACATCTTCTATTGAATTGTCATTCGTGTGTACATATCGATATGACCGAAAATCATCATTTACCCAGTGTAATCACCAACTAAACCCCCCCCCCCCCTTTAAAACGTGTGGTTGAGGAACCACCTCGGCAATGTCGTCTTTGCACCACCGAAATACACCCCTAAGGCGCGAGATAGTAAGCCGTTGCTCGTTAACCGAGGATCCCCTTCCTGGTAGAAATGCAGAGCCTAATTACAAGAAAAAAATCCTCCTGCGATTTGTTTTCGCATAAATTTAAAAAAAAATGTTCCCCCGCATTCATCAACAGAATCCCGCACGTGAATTGCCCCGCGGAAAGTCGTCGTGCTACGCGCACGAATTGCCCCAACGCACAACCCGCAAGAAAAAGCTAAGAGCAATTTGAGTGCGGAACTGCGGGGCAATGCTTTCAGCGAGCGTGGCGAGGTTGTTTCGGATACCGTAGAATGAGGTCCCATGGGCGTCCTCGCTGTTCGGCATCCGAATACACACGCCCGGTGCCGAGCCCACGCCGGGCACCAAATAATCCTTAAACCAAATATATTCCCAAACTGAACCCGACGCTGCGAATGTGTTGCGGGGGAACCACGTGAACTGTCCTATTAAACACTTATGTCATAAGATACTCTGCAGCTGCTCGTTAACCATCACAAGATAGCCTGGGACTATTCGTACGAGTAGAAATGCTGCCCCTAATTTATAAAAAAACATGTTCCTCCATATGGTTCGTATTCGCACAAATACAAACAATCTTCTACCGCAACCGTCAACAGCATCCAGCAAGCCTATTCCCCTGCGGCAAGCCAATGTGTTATGCGCGCGAAATCCCTTAACGCACAAGATAAAGAAATATGAATTTGAATGAGAAACTATGAAGCAGAGCCCACGCTTTCAGCGAACGCTGCGGGGTCGTCTCCGATTCGAACGAGGTCCCAAGGGCGTCCTCGCGGTTCGGCATTCGAATGCGCACGAACGGCGCCAAGCCCACGCCGGAACTCTCGACGGAGGCATCTCCGTGCCAGGCGAGCGTTCCCCACCCCCTCGGCGCATTCACCGAGACACGCAGGAGGACAAGGAAAGAGAAACTCGGGCGCAAGGTCGCTTTCCCCTTTTCTTGCGGGTCTTGAATGCGTTGTAAACCTGTGGCGCGTTTGCGGAGACGGCAGCGAGTGCGTCGGAACACCTACCCGAGGTTCAGCAACCGCCGGTCGGCTTGACTTCGATCGACCGAGGTTAGGCAAACTCTGTCGCCCTCTGCTGATCGATTCTTGGAGGTGTATTTTAATGAACGCGGGAAATAAAATGTATGACCAGTTTCTATTGGTCTTCGGTTGAGTCCTCAAACAAAGAGAGAATTTGAAGTTCTTGTAGTTAAGAGCACATGCGTGCAAAAACGAAGTAGTGCTTCTAACGCTATACACGACCACATTGCAGGTTGTAGCGATAAAGAGTTTGGTAGGTTGTGACGCCTCGGAATTGGCGCTGCAGTCACCATAGTATTTTTTGTCTCTACTGCACATCATACCTTACGTTTGCGTTATTTAAAAGGTTATTCCATTCTTTTCACGCCGTGTTGTTGTCAGTATTACAAAACAGCTCGACTTCAACTTCGCGTTTTCTGATGTTCTATCTCTGTGAATCGCAGATTTCGACTGAAAATATGTGGCATCAGTTCAAAACCTTGCTCTTCAGTGCATAGCTCACTTTCTGGCCACAAATTGCAAAGCGATTAGAGCCCTAACCCTTGGAAGACAACAGAAATAGTTAATCTGGAGCTTAAAACAAAGAACATACGAAAACAGCTTCGCAAAAAAACCCCAGTGTCCACTAGAAACATACTCCTTTCCATGCGCCTGCAGTTACAGAAAAAAATAAAAACCGCGAAAAGACTGCTTTTTTCAAATCACAATGAACAACTGTCGTTTTTTGTCGACAGCAAAGTTCTGGCGGCACTTATGACACAAAACATACGTACAACTTTCGTATCAATGCCGAAGCTGTACATTCTGTTCCATCAGTTCTTTTGCTCTGTACTGACTCACGATGAAGCAGTTAGGCTATCATATGATGAATTTGCTTCGATGCCGACAACTGCCAATGCTTCTTTTTTAGAAAGTTGAGTTTTCTCTCTCTTGCCAAATCTTGACAAGAAAAAAAAATCTTCAGGAATCGATTGCATACCAAATGCCTTTCTTGGGCGATACGACGAATGGTTTTTGACGTACTTGTGTACTTTTTTCAAGGTATCTTCACCTCGAGCCAAAGTGCCTCATGAATGGAAATTTGTTACAATCCTCCCAATATCCAAAGCGGACAACCCCTCACAAGCATCATCATTTCGACTTATTTTCTTGCTGTGCGCATGCTCCAAAATCTTTGAGCATAATAAATTTGAGCACCTGTTGGTTTTTCAGACACTTACAATGTACTGGAAAACCGTCAGCACAGCTCCGTCAGTGCTATTTACAGAAACAAGGCTATTTGAAACAATCCACGATTTCGGGTCTGCACTACACTGCCAAATTGAAGTAGATACAAAATTTATCAAGTTCTAAAAATCCTACGATCGCGTCTCCCACTGCAAGCTCATAATGAACTTCAGACCAACCCTCAAAAATGATAATCTTTTGGCTTGGATGGAATCTGACCTTTAACCTTAGGTACAAAGGTGTGTGTATGGGTAACACCTCCACCATACCTTCCTCAGTTAGTCCGGGCATTCCCCATGTTGGGTACTTGAACCGCCTTTTTTAATCTTCATTATTATAATTTATTCAAAAATACCTGTTAGAAATTCTTTTTAATGATGGAATTCTCTATCACAAAGTACATAATAATGCGCACCAGGTCCTCTTAGATGCAGCTTTCACAAAATTAGACGAATTTTGCTCCATTTGGCAAATGCAAATGACTGTAAAAATTGCACCGATGTCACTAACAAGACGACGTAACCTTTTCCAACTTTTGTTCTTCACCAAAGGATAATGTGTGTCCAGTCTTAATAGTTTTAGGTATGAAGGCTTCAGGATTTTGGTAGATCTTAGTTTGATTGCGTACGTCTTGATTATGACGATACATTGAGAGAGAGAGAGAGAAATGACTTGTATTGATTCGTCCTGCGAGAAAGGTGCGGGTCAGGCCACGCAGGGCTTCGCCGCACCTCGTCTAACTACCTGCGCTAGGTAGCGGGCGGAGCCCGAGGCGTCGTGCCCGGCCGGCCGCGCGGGTTACTCGGATCGCCCGCGCCGTCGCCGTCCGCTCGACCCCCGCGGGGGCCGGGAGGCGAGGAGCGCTGGCTTTCCTTTCGCCGTTGCAGCGCCAGAGCTTCCTCGAGCCGCTGGACGGCCCTGAGCTGGTTGCCGTGCTCCGGGGAGCCGATCAACTCGCGAATGTCCGGCGGGAGGCGGTCGCCTCCGTCGCGCGCGCACTGTTCGTCGCAGCCCCACATGATGTGGGCCAGGTCCGCGGGCACTCGCGCACAGACACAGCACTCGGTCCGCTCGTAGAGTTCCGGGTACACGTGGCGCGCCAGCGCCGGCGTGAGCACGGTCTCGGTCTGTAACTGCCGCAGGAGCACCGCCTCCTCCCGGGACAGGCCGGGGTGTGGAGGCGGAAAAGTCCCTCTTTCGCGTCTGTACCACCGGAGCACTTCGCCGTAGGCGACGAGGGGCTCCCCTGCGTCTTCGTCGTGGTCGTCGTCTGCTTCCTCCCCGGAGTCTTCCGGGGTTCGGTCGAGGCGGGGGGGCGCGGTCCGGCACGTGGCGAGGACTCGGGCCGCGGCGTCCGCCTCTTCGTTGCGGTTGTGGTGGCCGTTGGGCAGCTCCCGGCCCGCGTGGGCCGGGAACCACCGGATGCTCGTGCTGTTGGCGGCCCCCTCCCGGATCCGAGAGAGGAGCCGCGCGGTGCTCCTGCACACCGTGCCCCTCGCGAAGTTGGAGATCGCCGACTTGGAGTCGCTGAGGACGGTCCGCGTGCCGGGCAGGGTTAGGGCTAAGGCGATCGCCGCCTCCTCGGCCTGCCGGGCGGTCGCGGCCCGCACGCTCCCGGCGTTGAGCAGGTCTCCCGAGGTGGCCTTCAGGACCACCGCCACGAAGGTGTCGGCCCGCTCGCGGTGCTTGGCCGCGTCCACGAACGCCGCTCCCTCGTCCTCGTTGTACGTTCTGGCGAGCGCGCGCGCCCGCGCCGACCGGCGTTCGACGTTTCGCTCCGGGTCCACGTTCCTCGGGAGCGGAGGCACTACGATACGGCGTGCTATGTCGTCTCGCAGCGGGACCAGCTCGTCTTCCGCCGCGGGACCGAGGGGCGGGCGGAGGCCCACCCGTTGCAGGATTTTGCGCCCGGACGTGGTGCTGCCCAGGCGCTCCAGCTGCGATACACGCTGCGCTTCGCTGATCTCCGCCAGGGTGTTGTGGACCCCCAGGGACAGGAGGGCGGCGTTGCTCGTGCCGTTCAGGAGGCCCAGGGCCGCCCGGTAGGACTTGCGGATGGCAGCGTCGATGCGCTCCCGTTCTTGCGCCTTCCACTGGTGAAAGGCGCCCACGTATGCCACGTGGCTCACCACGAAGGCCTGCAGCAGTCGGAGGAGGCTGGCCTCGCGCATCCCCCTCGAGCGCGTGGAGATCCGCTTCACGAGGCGCGTGGCTATGCCCATCTTCGTGATCATCTTCTCGATCGTGGTGCCGTTGCCGCGGTTCGCGTCCACGTGCATGCCCAGGACTCGAACGCTGGGGACCGTCGGGATGGCCGTGCCGTCTGCCGCTCGTACGACGATGTTGCGCTCCGCCTCCGCGGCGGCGCGCTTTCGATACCGGCCCGGTGGGGGCAGGATCAGCAGCTGCGATTTTTGCGGCGAGCACCGCAGACCCGTGCCCGCCAGGCCGGCCTCGATGGTGCGTACCGCCTCCTGCAGCGTCGACTCGATGTGGCCGTCACTGCCTCCCGTGACCCACAGGGTGATGTCGTCGGCGTAGATCGAGTACCGGACGTCCGGGAGCTCGTCCAGGCGCCGGGCCACGCCGATCGTCACCAGGTTGAACAGGAGCGGCGAGATGACCGAGCCCTGCGGAGTGCCGGTGCTTCCGAGCTCGCGCTCCTCCAGTTGCGTGCCCCCGACCTCCAGCCGCGCCGTGCGCCGGGACAGGAAGGCTCGGATGTAGTCGTAGGACCTGCGCCCCAGGCCGAGGCGCGACACCTGGGCCAGGATCGCAGAGTGCCGCACCTTATCGAAGGCGCTCTGCAAGTCCAGGCTCAGGATCGCTCGGTTGTCCGCCGTGGGCCCCTCCGGGAGCGCCAGCACCTCGTGTTGCAGCAGCAGCATGGCGTCCTGCGTGCCGAGCCTCGCGCGGAAGCCCAGCATCGCGTCGGGATACAGCTCGTTGTCCTCCAGGAACCGCTGCCACCGGGCGTTCAAGACGTGCTCCAGCACCTTGCCCACGCACGACGTGAGCGAGATGAGGCGCAGGTTCTCGATGCCCGGCGGCTTGTTCGGTTTGGGAAGCAGGATGGTCTTGGCCTTCTTCCACTGCTTGGGAAGGCTGCCCGATCTCCAGCACTCGTTGAAGTACTTGGTCAGCGTCACCACCGCCGCGTCATTCAGGTTGCGCAGCGCCTTGTTGGTCGCGCGATCCGGGCCCGCGGCCGAGCGGCAGTTCAGGGAGCGGGTCGCCTGGCGGACCTCCCACTCCTCGATTTCCCGGTCGAGGGCGGCGTTCGGCGGCCCGGCGTAGTCGGCATGCGTTTCGTGAGGGGTGGCCGGGAGGTACTGCTCGTTCAGACGCTTGTGCACCTCCTCTTCCCACAGCTTCTTGGTCGCGGTGTACAGGATCTGCGCCATGCGGTGACGGTGATACTCCTTGCTCTTGCTCTCGTCCATCAGGTGCCGCAGCAGCTTCCAGGTGCCGCCCCGGTGGAGCTGCCCGTCTGCCTCGCCGCAAAGCTCGTACCACTGCTGCGCGCACAGCTGGCGGCTGTATTTCTCGATCTCCCGGCCGAGCACCGCCACGCGCTTGCGCAGCGCGCGATTGTGACGTTGGCGCTTCCAGCGCAGCTGCAGCGACCGCCGCGCCTCGAGCAGGTGCGCGAGGCGGGGATCCATGCGCGGCGTGTCCTCCGTCGTCTCGATCGTCGCCGTCGCCCCCTCGGCTGCGGCCACGAGACCCTCCGTCCACTCCTCGATGTTCTCGATCTCGCCCAGCTCCGCTTTCCGGAACCGGTGCCAGTCGGTCTGGCGGTGCTGGACACGGCCGGCGCCGCCGCCGTCCCCGTCGTCGCCGGAGCGGAGCGGCACCGTCACCTCGACGATGTAGTGGTCGCTTCCCAGGTTGTGGCCCGTGTTCCTCCACCGCGCCGTCCTGCCACCCGGCAGGAGCGCGAAGGAAAGGTCCGGGTTGGTGTCCCGGGCCGTCGACGTGCCGATGCGCGTCGGGTGCGACGGGTCCGTGAGCAGCACGTAACCAGCCTCGGCGGCATCTTCCAGCAGGCTTCTGCCCTTGGCCGACGTCGCCGTGTACCCGAGCTCCCGGTGCTGGGCGTTGAAGTCGCCGCTCACGACGACCGCCGCGTCCCTCTGCCCGGAGACCGCGTTGCGAGCCTTGTGCAGCAGCGCCCGGAACTTTTGCTGGCGGTGCTGCGGGTTGCTGTATACGTTCACGACTAGGACGGCGGTGCCCGTCGCCCGCTTCTTCCGTCTGCCCGTGACTATTGCCAGTTCGGTCACACAGTGCTCGATGGAACTGCCGCGGCCGCCCAGGAAATTCTCGTGTTTGACGAAGGCGATGCCCTTGCGGACGAACGTGCACACTCCTTGCGCTGCGCCCTTCCCGCAGGTGCGGGCGCTCGGCGGGCTGGCGTGCGCTCTGTAACCCGGCAGGGACGTCGCGTTCGCGTCTTCGGCGTGCGTTTCCTGCACCATGATCACGTCGGGGAGGTCCGGCGCGGTCAGGGAGCGCAGGTGCTGTTGCAGGACTGCCTTCCGGCACCGGAAGCCGTTGGCGTTCCAGTGCCAGATCTTCAGGGTCGTGCGGTCGCGGCTCGTCATGGCGAATGTTCCTGAGAGGCTCCGTTGTCGAAGTGTTCTTGTATGGCGTTCATCTCGAGCGTCTTCATGTTTTCGGGACTGAATTGTTGCTGCAGCTGCTGCTGTAGCTGGGTCATCTGGCCGACGGCCTGGTTGACTTGCTGCATCATTTGGTTGAGGGCTTGGTCGATCCTGTTGGTGAGCCGCTTCTCCATGTTCTCCAGATCCTTGCCCCAGCGGTTCATCTGGTTCTCCAGCCGACGGCAGCGGTTACTCAGACCCGCGTAGCCCGGTGTCTTCGCGGCGCCGGTCGCCTTCGCCGACGAGACGACTGACTCCGCGTCGTCCTCGTCCGCATCGATCTCTTCTTCGGATTCTTCGCGCTCTTCGCACTCCTGCACCTGTCTCTTGAGAGGGGTCGGGGAGGTCTGGCTTGCCGCCGGAGACGGCTGCTGCGGTTCCTGTCGCTGCCCGGGGGTGGGTTCCCGTGCCGCCTGTTGTCGCTGGGGTTGCGGCCGCGGAGCCTGCCCCTGCGCGGGGCGCGCCGCCGTGGTCGAAGTAGGCTTCGGGGCCTCGGAGGCGGGAGCGGCCTTCGCCTTCTCCCACCCCTTCTTCGGCAGTCCCCATAGCTCTTCTAGCTGCTTGGAGAGCCGCTCGATCGTGATGCGCTGTTCGTGGATCGTCGCACGCATTTCCTTCACCATCTCGCGTAGCTCCGCGTTCTCCGATCCGTTAGGCTTCGCGGCCGGCCGCCTCGTGCTGTTGTGGCGCGAACCGGAGCGGCTCGCTTGCCTTCCCTTGGACGCCGATCTCTCGCGCCGCGCGGACTTGGACCGCCGCCGCGACCTTAGCCGCGACGACGCAGTTGCGCCGCCGACGGCGACCGTCGCCCATGTGGGGCCACGTGACAGGTCTCTGCGCCTATCTCCGCGCGCCACGCCGGACGCGCTCCTGTCGCGGCTCTTCTCCCGGCTGCCGCAGCGCGCCGCGCGCTGGTCGAGCTCCGGGAAATCGTCTCTTCTAGAAATCCTGACCTTCAGCGCCGGCGGCGGCGGTGCCGACTTCGCTTGCTCCTCGTCGAGCTTGCGTTGCCACTGTCGCTTCTTGACTTGAAACGGGGTCTTGAACTTATTCTTGCAGCTCTTGGTGCCCGTGGCGTGCGGGCCGCCGCAGAGCTTGCAGTTGGGCTTGCAGCGTTGCTCGTGGCCTGGCCCCGGGTTCCGCTGGCCGCAGGCGAAACATACCCGGGCGGTGGGGGTGGGACACACGTCCTTTCGATGGCCGACTTGGCCGCACGTCTTGCACACCTCTCTGTGTTGCCGGTAGAGGTAGCACCTCGTAATCATTCCGCCGTACCTGACATAGGACGGTACCTTCCCGCCGTCGAAGAGAATGACGACGGCCGTGGACTTGCCGAGGCGGTGGGCGTCCATCGCCGTGGGGTTGTGTCTGTTGACCACGAAGCGGTGGATATCTTCCGCCGTGTCTTCGAGCCCGACGCCGCGGATGACGCCCCGGGACGAGTCCTCCGGCGCCGCCCGGTACGCGTAGGCCTCGTATGTCGCGCCTCCGATCGCGATTTCCTGGATCAGCTCGTACTGCAAGGTGCGCTCCTCGCTGGGCGTGCTAATCACCAAAATGTTCTGGGCCGCGTTGGGCGACACGGAGTCCTCCTCCATGGCCGCTGCGTCCACGCCTGCCGCCGCGAAAACGGCTCTCCGCAGGTCGGTCAGTAGCACCTTGCCTACCACGAGGCCGCCACGTGGTCGAACGACCACCCTGTTCTCGTCACGGGAAACGAAATTGGGCATCCTGGCTGTCTTCGTCATGACCGCGTTGACTTTGTTAGCGAACTGCGCCCGCGTGGGCTGCCGGGGCGTGCGGGGTTGTGAAGCGGAGTCGGGGCTCGGCTTACCGGTGGGCGAAGGGGCCTGCTGCGGATGGGTCCCTTGCTTGCCCGCTTGGTTCTTGCGGCGGCGCAGGGGGACAACTTGAATCCACCCGGCGCGGTCCCTGTTGCCCGGGGCGGCGTCTTCGTCGGCGCGCGGACCCGCGTCGGCGTCGTCGTCGGTGCCGGGAACCGTAATGGCCGTCCTCCCCGAGCTGCGATCCAGGCTGGGCCGTCGTCGGCGAGGAGAGTCGGCAGGTGTCGTATCCATTTCCGTGGAATTTTCGTAGGCGTCTTCTGCGACGTGGTGGCCCGCGGCCCCTGTCACGGCGGGGCCCGAGGCGTCGCTCGTGGCGGCGGCCGTCGACGTGGCCGGCGCCATGCTCGGAGCCGTCGTATCCCTCGTTAGGCTTAGCCCGGCGGCCTCGCCTCACTCGAGAAAAACACTCGTAAATCGGCCAGAGATTGGCGAAAATGCCCAAATCTGGTATCGACGTGCTCCGGACGTTAAAAGGAACGCGTACGTACAGGTTTGGGACAGCTGAGGCGGGATGGTCCTCCGAAAAGTAGTATAATCGTCGGAGCCGATGTGAGGTGCGTTCGCTCACCTCGGCGACCGCAGCGCCTCCCTCACGATACATTGAAGACAAATAGAAGTTGCAATAAATCGATCGATTAGCTCATTAAGAACACGACCATACCATGCTTCCCTGTAGCTTTTCTAAAATACGGTCGAAAACTGCGATAACGTGAGACAGGTTTAGAAACCGCTGGATGTACAACACAACTTACAAAGGAAGGGGCGAAAATTGCGGGACAGATCTTTTGCACTAGGCCTTTAAAAGTTTATAAAAACTGAACTGTAACTTTTTGGAGCGTCATTGTTGAACGTCAAGAGAGAGAGAGAGAGAGAGAGAGAGAGACAGAGGGTGAGAGAATAAAACTTTATTTCGTTGCCAACTGGAGTTCCTAGGCGTCGGCCAGAAGCCGCTTGGCCTTCGGTCTGGCAGCATTTTCAGCCAGTTGGAAGTTGAACTTCGAAGAAAAAAAAAAAAAGAAACAATACCATGAGAGCCCAGCCGATAGGTCACGCGGCGACCGTAATCGCCAAGACGTTTTCTTTGCTTTCGGTGCAATACAATGCCAAATAACTGTGCTACCATTGGAGAGTACTGTGGGCATGACCCATTTATTCTTATCCTCCATGCGCTCTAGCTGCGCTAAAAAAACTAAGGGACCACGTATTTCGGCTAAAGTCAATTTTTCGAAAATGTACGAAAACCCTGCCGTACGCAACGTCTCCCGCAGCTGCCGCTGGATGGCGCTACACGTCCACGCTCCGCGCGGTTTCGCTATGAGAGGAGGCGGTCAGGGGCGAGCTGAGTACGAGCGGTTGCTTCGACGTGTGTCTTGCCAGTGATGCCAATTTAGCGGATTTACTGCTAAATCTGGCCGATTTCATTTATTCTGACGGGGAAAAAATTAGTCTAGCGGCTAGTGGATTTTTTGAAAGGCCATTTTCATACATAGCGGATTTATGGCGGATACCTCAGGCAGTGAACCGATTCAAAATCGCCCTCCAAGAAACCATTTTCGTGTCCTTTAAAATGCGGAAATTGCTTAACTTCAGAGGTTAGGAGGGCTCCTGTTCGCTTGCTTCGCCTATCTCAGACAAACAAATCTGTGAGGTTTCAAAACGGCTCTGAGATAATCGAAAAATTTGAAACCAGTGGAGCAAAATCATCTTTCTGGACTGGAAGCAAATATGGTTCACGCAGTCGTTCTGGTGTGAAGTTCACTCCTATAAGGACGCCTGCGGCGAAAACCCGTTCGCCAAGCTGGCCGGATTCGCAATGTCGATGCTCGGGCTGCCGTATTCAAATGCCGAAGTAGAGATGAGGTTTAGTCGGCTTAACATAGTAAAATCCAAGATGAGGAACAAGCCGAAGCTTGAAACAACAAACGCCATCCTCGTCGTAAGAACGGGACTGAAGTGACACCAGAAAAGTTGTTTTGATCACAAACTTTCCGCAGCAGTTTTTAGTGCAATCGGGACATCTGCAACGTATGTGCAACCAATTCACCTTTCTGGTCCCTCAACAAGTACCAGCGGTCCTGTGGAGATGGTGTCAGACGACGAGAGCGGCGACGAAGACCTCGATGTGTTTTTCGTTGACCTGTGAGTTCTTTTTTTTTTCATCAGTGTGAACATTTATAACTTCTAGCCTCTTCTGTGACCAGGTTGACCAATGACGACCACCGCAGCACTGAAACCTGAAGTGTTCTTTTAGACTCCTTGGAAGACTCTTTTATATATTATTTCAGCTCTCGTAGTTTTGGGAAGCTTTTAATAATGATAAAGGTGTTTATCATACGAAATTGCACTGGTATTTTAAATAAAATATGCCCTAGCGGGAAATTTAGCGGATATGTTTTAGAATCTAACGGAATCTGGCGGATTTCTCATTGCTTTTTAGCGGATGTCTGACGCCCAGCGATGGCAACACTGCAAGACACCTGCATTGGCCCATAAAATACAATAGGCGTCTTTTCAACAAAGTGTACAATAACCATCATGGGTCGTATAAAAAAAAAACACTTTTCTCAGTGGCCTGGGGCAGCAAAGGACGTGGGAGTTGAGGAAAGCACGAAACTGCTCGGTACGTGGTAGCGTTGTATTCGGCTGCTTCTATGCCACTACCAGACTTGGGAGTGATGAAATTACAGTAATTATATTACAGTAATTAATTACGTTCTGCTGCCGTGAGTAATGAATTACTTTTGAGTGTTGGAAATTTAGTAATGTAATAAATTACTTAAGGCCAGTAATTTCATGGAAATTACTCATTACTTTCCCATTACTTTTGATTACGATATTGGCTCTCCGCTCCTCTTGCGGCATAAAAAGTTGACCCAGAAAAGTTGACCAAGTAGAGTTCCAATGCCCAGAGAGTCTCTGGGCATTGGAACTCTACTAACGCGAAGGAAACAACGCTTCGATCAGAGCTCTGACTGCTTTGTCGCGCCACTTCGTTCCCTTTTCAAGTGTTTCAAAGTAATTTCATTACTTTGGAAAAGTAATATTAATTTAATGTCATTACTTTGGGCCACCTGTACTTTTCAATGTAATTTAATTACATTTAGGAAAATGTTAGGAAAGTAATGAGTAATGTAAATGAATTACATTTTTAAAGTACCGTTGTCATCTCTGTCCACTATTACGTCACGGCTGCACTAGGAAGGGAGAAAGATGAAGAGGTAGAGGAAGAGAAAGGCGGTGTTTGATTAGACATTTCTCAGCAATTACGCAACTTTCGGCACCAAATAAACGGTAAAATGGCTATAGGAACGTCAAACCTTCGTTTGAAAGGAACTTCGTGGTTGACTTTAGTGTCCTTTTCAAATAAAGCTATTCGCAAAATTGGGCACTTTCAACGATCACTGCGCAAGTGCCGTAGGGATCTTAAACTTCTAGCTTAAAACCTTTATTAGACCGATCCTAGGAAATGCTCCTATCGTGTGGTACCGATATACTGACCAGAACATATTCATACTTGATAGCGTCGACATAAAACTGGTTAGATTAGTGTACAGAGCTTAGAGTTGGCTTAGTGCTTCTACTGCGGGTTTAATTCGAGCTGAGCCTGAAACCTTTCAAAACAGCGTTACCGTGACCGCCTGACGCACTTCCATATAATCTACCATGATAACCTGAGTTTTGATACCTGCGCATACTGAACACGTGTGAACAAGCGCTTAAGCAGCGCTTTTCACACTCTAGAACTAGCTGTGATTTAGTGTCAGACTAATGGCTTCAGAAAATTCATTTTTAACACGAAGGTGTTTTATGCCGGGGTACACAACCCTAACCGACGTCGTATCCGTCCCGGAAAGTATACATCACCAGAGAAAGTTCCATTGGCGCGGAGGCGCTAGGTTTCGAGCCTAAGATCCCTTTGGCCGGAACTAGAGGTGGGAAACACTCTACATACTGAGCCTTATGCCCTTTCCTCTAACTTCTCCATAAAGATGGTGCTGCCGTCTAGGAGAGGTGAAGTGAAGTAGTGCGTCACGACGCTAGTGAGCGCCGATAGTTAATGCCTCGATAGGCAGCATGTAGCAGCGGAAGCTACTGTGTTTACCAGTTCGCCGGCTATGTACAACGCCGCTCAGCTTGTTGAACGTCACCGCCGCGTTCAACAAGCTGAACTCGTCGAAACGCAAGCGTCTGGCGTACACGCCACGGGTCAGGACCAATATGGTCGCTCCTTTGCCTAAGCGACCCGCCAGCTGGACGTCGCTCGCCAAGCATACCGACAAGACTGCTGCCGACCCACACGCCCATGCTC
>NW_027526225.1:93854192-93882773 GCF_048455015.1 Haemaphysalis longicornis | reverse complement strand
CGATCCGCGCCCCATCTTTTGCTCGTACCGTGCTCCGCCGGTCCGCGTATCCCCTACGCAGGGCCAGCGTGACTACGCGAAGCGAGCCGTGCGAGAACAGTTCTGCGGCTTCGAATAAATAGGAAGCCCTGAGAAATACTAAAAAATAAAGGCTACTTCACCTGCAGAAAAAAAAAATGAAACCAGACGCCAGCAACCATGTCTTCGGCATCAACGCAGAAATCCTGGCCGAAACAGGGCCCTGTATATAGCCCTGGAACATGGTGTGATTCAAATGAATAGTTTAAAATGCAAGTGCGGCTGGGAGTAAGCAAAAAATATGGAATGTAAATATTAATCCGTCAGCATTTTTTTGGTAATACCCCAGATCCCTATCTTTGTAATGCCTGGCATTTGCACAATAACGCACAATGGGAAATCTAAATTCACGCGTTGTAATAGTGTAACTCTAGACCATTTGTCGAGTGAAGTTAAAAATACATACAGGAAAAAAGAATAAAAATGAACTTGCTATATCGAGAAGTCTGGCTATTCACATCGATCACACGATTAACAAAACAAAATTATAAAGAACCCGGAAATGCAACCCGAGCAACACAAAAAATTATTAATACGCACCAAATCCCGAACGCCTTGCATTCGCACAAAAGGGCAGAATTATTAAAACATTTGTCGTATAATAACGTAAATGTATCCCGCCCACATTCAATTCGTACATTAAGGATACTACTCATTTTCTAAGTGAAATAAAAGACCCAAAGATACCGGATAACTCCTTCCTAGTAACATTAGATGTAGCCTCTTTGTATACTAACATACCTCACGCCGGTGGAATTGAATCCGACATAAGAGCCTACGAAAATTCCGAAGGGGACAAACCTGTTGACAGCAACATTTTGGCCAAACTATTAACTTTAATACTTGAATTAAACGATTTTGAATTCAATAACCAGCACTACGTCCAAATAAGTGGCACATCTATGGGGACAAAAATAGGCCCAAATTATGCAAACATATTCATGGGAACCCTTGAGACACAGTTCTCGGAGAACTTCCCTTTAAAACCACTGTTTTACAAGCGGTACGTCGACGACATTTTCTTGGTTTGGTCTCATGGTGAGGAAACCCTGAATCAATTCATATCCGATTTCAACATTGCTCACAGTGATATCTCATTCTCACATGAGTATTCAACTTCTACAATAAATTTTCTTGATGTGCAAATAACAACTAACGGACACAGACTGGATACTTCAATGTACAGAAAACCCACCGACCGACACCAGTTCTTGAACTTTCACAGCAGCCATGTGAGACACTGCAAAACGGCCATCCCATACAGCCAGGCCCTATGCTTCCACAGAATTTGCTCTAACCAAAATGACTCCGCTTCTAATTGTGATCAGCTCCGCATTGACCTCGCACGACAAAAATACCCACTACCACTCATTGAAGGCATCACAAAAGGAGCGTTCTAGACTTATTAGTGGCAATGAAACCTCCACTTCGAGGTCACAAACCAATCTGATTCTGACATATTCGGCATCTGGCCCAAACGTCAATGAAATTTTAAGAAGACACCACAACATCTTGCTCCAGAGTGAAAGAATGAAGCACGTCATCCGAGACCCACCACGCGTGGTGTATCGCCGAGCAAGAAACGCCAGAGACATTGTAACATCATCTCGATCAACAGAAACTAGTTTCACAGGTTCCATACCATGTGGAAAACCCCGGTGCAAATTGTGTCCGATGATGACACCAACAACAAGCGCTCAGAGCAGGGAATCTGACTTTTCCATGCAGATCAGGGGCAGCTTTAATTGTGACACTGCAAATATAGCTTACCTCCTAGAATGTGTTGCTTGTGGTGAGCAATATATTGGACAGACTGAAAATTCTTTTAGAACTCGCATCAATAATCACAGATCTGATGCAAAAACAAAACCTTATCTCCCCCTTACAAAACATATCAACTCTTTGAAACACCCGTTCGACCAATTTAAGGCCACAGTGATCCAATCAGGATTTAAAACCCATTTCCACAGGGAAGCCTACGAATCTTATATGATCCACAAATACAACACTTACACAAAAGGTATCAATCAGTCTCCGGGAAGGCTGTCGTGCCTTCAAACCTAGACCTCGTAGCGGCACGTATCGCATGTTACCACTTCTCAAGCGTTGGATGGTTCATCGTTGTCAGCAGGTTACTTTTCCGTATGCTTTATTGCTTCTCATGCACGAAATCTTGCTGCATCCCATAATTACACTTTCCAAGCACTATTCGGTCTAGTGTTCTGAATAAGTTATTTTCTCCGTATGCTTCATTGCTCTTTTGCCTGAAATGCCACTTTGTAAGCTATTTTTGTTCACGGCTATGGTTCCCCATGTTCTACGATTTGTGCGCGTGTATTGTTTGTTTGTTCTTTCGTTTGTCAGTTTGTTTAAAGAATGCTGTGTGCGAATTCATGCTGCCGTTGGTGACTAGCTACGAAGTGTCATTTTTCTTCCTAGATCACTGGAGATTTGTTCTCGTACGTGCGTCACATCTTTGTTTTACTTTTTTCATAATGTGCAAGCCCTTGTTTCTTGCAAAAATATCAAATGTAAGCTAACAAATTGTTGTATCTATCCATTTCATGTCATTAGCCGGGAGCTCGTTCAACTCTTTTTCCTGTGTGCTCTTTCTTTGTTTATTTCCTGCCTTTTGTGTCCTTTCTCAAGACACTCGCACTACCTGTGCTCTTCTTGGGTGGCTCCCGCACACCTCTGTCGGCGTCGGCGCCCATCGAAGGGTCGTCATTGTCCGCCTTGTGCCCGGGCCACGGGCCGCGAATAAGCCATTTGTGGCTATTATCTGGTCTCCTCGGGAAGCGGCGGCATTTTCCTTTGAGGACGCGGCCCCCTCGCTAATCCGCCCGCCTGGGTTCTTGAACTTCAACGTCGCCTTCTGCCATTTTGCGTTCCCCAGTGTCTGGATGACTAATTGTCGATTCTAAGCTTCCGCCTTTTGCGGCAGGTTGTTTCCGCTCCTTTGGAGTGAGATGCCCAGTACCCCTTCCTTATTTGTTTACTTTTCTTAATATTGCTGTGCGTGGGTGGGCGATGGCTGAAGGAAACACGCTTCTTAAGTGCCTCGCTTTTGCTTTTCGCCGCGTTGTGTATTGAGATGGATTACCTGCGTGCCCAGTCGTGCAGTACGTTTCTTTCCACTTGTTTCTAGCTGTACTTCCTTCGTGTACACTTTTGAAATCATGTGTCCGCGTGCTCACAGCGCTCCCTACGAGCCTACATATACCCTGTATTCGACTCTTGTACTTCACTTGAAAAAGGCTGGATCCCAGCCGAAACGTCGTATTAAATGTTGTTATGTTTGTCGTGGTGACTCAATTTATATATATATATATATATATATATATATATATATATATCAAGGTTGCAGTCGTCATTGCCAGTGCTATTCAGCTTTTTTTTTTTTTTCGAAATATTTAATAGGGCCGAATGACGTGTGCTTGTCACGTTTCTTTTGATTCATTGATAAATAAGCGAAAATATAAGTCGAGAAAAAATCCGCCGTTTTCCGGGAGCGGGACTCGAACCCACATCTCCGCATAACCGGTGCGACTGCAACCTTGATATGTATCTTTACCGAGTCCCTCGTCCCGTATCTCTCTGTTCTGCTATATATATATATATATATATATATATATATATATATATATATATATATATATATATATATATATATATATATATATTGTTACGGTGCAAAGGGTTTAATTAAATCCGTGAATAGGAATAAGAGCGTTGAAGGAGGCGGCCACCAATCCTGCGGTCAGTACGAGTGCGGTTCGTCCTCCACTTCTTCTTCTGCTCCACCCCTTGACGCATACCCCGCTTGGGGATTGGTCGCGACTAGTCTAGCGCTGTACAGTTTCGAGCGTGACATTTCCCCCTTCGCAGACGAAGCCCGTCGGGCGAGGCACGAGGAAGTCACAGGCGAGGGTGGAATGTCTTCAACCGGGCGACGTGGGCGAGTTCAGTCTTGCAGCTTCTCCGTCCAGGTGTCATTACGCGCGAGATAACGTAGGTGACATCACTCAACCGATCGACGACAACGTATGGTCCCGTGTAATGCGACAAGAACTTGCTGTACAGGCCCCGTTTGCGTACAGGCGTCCACAACAATACCATGTCGCCTTTAGCGTACGAAACCGCACGGTGCCGACTGTCGTAAAGGCGTTTTGAGCGGCCCTGGGAGGCCAGGGTACGTAAACGAGCGAGGCGACGAGCTTCTTCAGCGAGACAGAGGGTGTAGAAGGATCAACATTTGGGCGAGTTGGTACTGGTTATGTATCATCTTGACGAAACAGCGTAAAAAACGGGGACACTAGGAGAGAAAGACAACAGGACGACGCTGTTGTCTTTCTCTCCTAGTGTCCCCGTTTTTTACGCTGTTTCGTCAAGATGATACATAGACAGAGGGTGCGCGAAACGGATGGGTCGTGACCTAAAGAGAAGGGCAACATTGTATCCAGGGTGTTAGGAGGTGTACGGGCGTAGAGCAAATAGAACGGGCTGTAGCCAGTGGTCTCATGTTGGGCCGTGTTATAAGCGTATGTGATGAACGGCAAAATCTCATCCCAGTTTTTGTGGCGAGAGTCAACATACATCGCAATCATGTTGGTGAGAGTCCTGTTGGTACGCTCGGTCAAGCCGTTTGTCTGGGGATGATAGGGTGTCGAGTGACGCAAGTGAGTTGAACAAAGACGCAGCAAGTCTTCCACAACATCAGCGACGAACTGACGTCCATGGTCGCTGATAATCACGCGGGGAGCACCATTGCTAAGGATGACGAACCGGAGCAGGAATGTCGAAACGATGTCTGCCTTCGCAGCTGCGACAGCCGCAGTTTCTGCGTAACGCGTCAGGTGGTCGACGCAGACAATGATGTAGCGATTACCAGTCGAAGAGCGTGGAAACGGTCCGATTAAATCAATGCCGACTTGGTCAAAGGGGAAACAAGAATGTGTTATAGGTTGGAGTAGCCCAGATGGAATGCTCGTAGGGCGCTTGTAGTGCTGACATCGGAGGCAACTCGAGACATATTGTTGAACTTCACGGCGCATTTTCGGCCAGAAGAATCTTTCTTGGGTACGGTGTAAAGTTCTTACGTAACCCATGTGACCGGCTGTAACATCGTCATGCATGGTGCGTAGAACTGTAGCACGCAAAGGTTTTGGCACGACAAGAAGAAAACGTGCTCCCCTAGGCATGTAGTTAATCTTGTAGAGTAGCCCATCATGCAACGAGTAGCGCCGGGGAGCCGTAGGATCAGCAGCAGCAGCGAACAGGTGCTGGATGCTTGGGTCTTTCTGCTGTTCTGAACGGAAGGTAGCAACATCGGGGAATTCTGTGTCTACAGCTGCCAAACAGTCGTCGAAATGGTCTTCTTCCCGATCAGTGCACGAATTTGGCAGCCGGGAAAGACAATCAGCGTCTGCGTGCCGACGACCACTCTTGTAGGCAATAACAAAGTCGTACTCTTGGAGCTTTAAGGCCCACATTGCTAATCGGCCGTTAGGGTCACGGAGGCCGGTCAACCAGCACAGCGCGTGGTGGTTGGTGATGACTGTAAAGGGACGGCCGTACACGTACGAACAAAATTTGCTGATCGCGAAGTTCACAGCCAGGCATTCTTGCTCGGTGACTGTGTAGTTGCGCTCAGCTTTGCTGAGGCAACGACTGGCGTAAGCGATCACATGCTCGGCACTGTTATACCGCTGGATGAGCACTGCACCAAGTCCAACACCACTAGCGTCCGCATGTATTTCGGTAGGAGCGCCAGGGTCAAAGTGGCGAAGGATAGGGCCCGACGTGAGGAGATATTTAAGGTGGGAGAACGAGGCTTCACACTCGGCGGTCCAGGTAAGGGCAGTATCTTTGTGCAAGAGGCTAGTGAGGGGAGACGCCAAATCTGCAAAGCGGGGCACAAAACGACGGAAGTATGAACAAAGCCCCAAGAAGCTACGGAGCTCTCGCACTGATTGGGGTGGCTTAAATCTCTCAACAGCGGCGATCTTTTGAGGGTCCGGTCTCACGCCATCCTTATCAACAAGGTGTCCCAAAACCAGTGTTTGACGCTCACCAAAATGACATTTCTTGGAGTTCAACACCAATCCGGCGCCTTTTAAGCAGCTGAGGACTGTCTCGAGTCGTGCGTTGTGCTCGTGAAAAGTTCGTCCGAAGACTACTATGTCGTCGAGGTAGCACAGACATACGTCCCATTTCAGGCCGCGCAGAATTGTGTCCATGAACCGTTCGAATGTCGCTGGCGCATTGCAGAGACCGAATGGCATCACGTTAAATTCAAAAAGACCGTCCGGAGTGACGAAGGCTGTTTTTTCTCGGTGGTTTGGGTCCATGGGGATCTGCCAATAGCCGGATTTTAAATCTATTGACGAAAAATAAGATGCAGAGTGCAGGCAATCTATGACATCATCAATTCTGGGCAGCGGATAGACGTCTTTTTTGGTGATGGCGTTTAAACGTCGGTAGTCCACACAAAACCTCCAGGTACCATCTTTCTTTTGTACGAGGATCACAGGCGCTGCCCATGGGCTGGCCGACTCACGTATGACACCTTTTTGTAACATCTCTGTGACTTGCTCAGAGATTATCTTTCGTTCAGATGGTGCCACCCTGTAAGGTTTCTGTCGAACGGGGTGCGCCGACCCGGTATCTATAGTGTGACGAGTGCGGGAGGCTGGAAGTGCCGCCTGAGAGACATCCGCAGCGAAGTCGAAGACAGAGGCATGTCGAGAAAGGATGTCGACCAACGCGTTTTGTTCATCCGAGGAGAGCGACTTATTAACCATGCTCAGAAGCTTAGAGTTCGGGAAAATAATGTCAGCAGGAGCAGCCTCACCAGCACACAAAGCGGCGACTGAAATGTGGTCGTTTGTCTCGTACTCGGCCAGTTTCATATCCTGTGGTAACACCACGTTCTGCGAAGAACAGTTGAGAGCGCACACATAGCTACGTCCTCGTTCAACAGATACAACACAACGGGGCACCAGAAGGTCTTTCTTTGCACAGTTCGGGGAGAGTGGCTCCACTACAGCGTCAAATATGCCGGCGTCACTTATAGCACTCACTGGTACGATCGCCAGGGACCACGCAGGTATAACTGTGTCCTCAGAAACACGCAGAGTATCAGTATTTTCATTGATATGCGGCTCATCATCGAGTGCAGAGAACCATAAGCTGCTAACAGAAAGTTCGCCCGTCGCACAATCGACAGTGGCACCGCAATCCCTCAAAACGTCGATGCCCAAAATTACGTCATGGGTTGACTTGGCAAGAATTGCGAATTCCGCTTTGAATGTCCGTCCTCCGATACAAACATTGACTGTACACACATCAAGAGGGTGCAGCGGCTCCCCACCGACTCCACGAAACGAGGTTCCCTTGTCCCACTTCAACATCACTTTACGTCCCAGGCGATCTTTAAACGCATTGCTCATAATTGAAACCATTGCACCAGTGTCAACTAAAGCCACTGTAGAAACACCGTCCACGAGCACTTGAACTTTGTTTGTCATCATAAATACTGGCAGAGGTTGTTTGTCTATCGAAGGCTGTCCGGTGACCTCACCTCCATCGGTCGCGCCGGCTAGTTTTCCGGCGAAGGGATGCAGCGCGGCGACCAGGCGATGGGGATCGGCGCTGTCGTCCAGCGGGTGGTATTATGCTGCGATCGGAGGTGGCCGGAGAAACATTGCACTGCGAACTGGTCCGAAAATTGTTAGCGGAAAGCAGGAACTGAGACCAGTGACTTTCGACAGTGTGGTTAGGTCCTGAAGCAACCGGGAATTCTGTGCTTGCTCTTCGCGACGACGACGGCAAAACCTTGGAATGTGGCCCGGAATCCCACACCAGTAGCAGGCAGGCTGCGGGCGGCGAATCCTGTCGGGCTGCATGAACGTAGTGGGCTGTGTGTGAGGTGTGTAGGCGCGTCGACCTTCACCGTAATATTCGTCATCACGGCGTAAGTACACACCGCGTGGTGAGGACCAGGTATTCGTTTCAGCTGGTTCAAATGAGTAACGATGGTTGTCGCAGTTATCGGAGTTCCGGGAAGGGCGGACACGGTGATCGTCAAAGCTAGCAGTGTTCACGGACGGATGAAATTCTGTAGGGGCCCATGAACGTGGGGGAGCGTCATCTCGCGCGGCGTAGTAGCCGACCGGTACACGTCGCATCAGGGCATCGCATGGCGGATGGCAGTCGCAAGTGGTGTTGATGCGATGCACCCATTCGTCATGTCGGCGCAGTTCTTCCCGAACTATTTGCCTTATCGTCGATGACAAGTCCATGGCCTGGGTGTCGTCTACGCTGGCTATAGTGGTGACGTTTGGCAAGCGACCAAACTTTGGTGCTATGCGACGGGTCTTCAGGGCTGCGAATGCCTAACAATGTCGTATGACGTCTTCTACTGTGCCCAGGCTCTCCTTACTGATGAGGAAAGCATACACGTCTTCAGCGATACCCTTAAGAATGTGGCCAACCCGGTCTTCCTCGGACATTGCGGGATTCACAATCCGGCACAATTTCAATACTTCTTCGATGTAGGTCATGCAAGACTCCCCAGCCACTTGTGCTCGCTGATGTAGCGTCTGCTCTGCTAGCTTCTTTTTTGCCAACGAATCCCCAAAGCGCTTCTTCATATCCTCTACTAGCCGGTCCCAAGTGGTTAGCTTCGCCTCGTTGTTTTCAAACCACGTCAGCGCGGTGCCCGTCAAGAATACCTCGATGTTTGCCCGCTTGGCAGCCGCATCCCAGTGGTTAAACTTGCTCACCCGGTCGTAGTGCACGAGCCATTCGTCGACGTCGTCCCCTTCGTTCCCAGAGTACGTACGTGGCTCCCTGTACGGCTGCCAGTTCGCCATCGGCATGGCTTGGACTGTTTTTGTAGCCCCAGTCAGAGGTAGACGCAGCGGGGAGAGACCGGCGACTCGGCGGCTTCGGCGAAGTTCCAGTGGCTCCGTCTTCCTTCCACGGGTACCCAGCACCTCCACCACAAACTGTTACGGTGCAAAGGGTTTAATTAAAGCCGTGAATAGGAATAAGAGCGTTGAAGGAGGCGGCCACCAATCCTGCGGTCAGTACGAGTGCGGTTCGTCCTCCACTTCCTCTTCTGCTCCACCCCTTGACGCATACCCCGCTTGGGGATTGGTCGCGACTAGTCTAGCGCTGTACAGTTTCGAGCATGACAATATATATATATATATATATATATATATATATATATATGACACAGAAATAAGCATTGGCAGTCAAGAAAAGAAGACCTCGGAAAGCAAAGGGGAGGATGTAGTAGCTCAAGATAAAGAATTTGTAAAATAAGAAAGTGGAGAAAAAATGCCCGCCAGGTGGGATCCGAACCCACGACCTCCAGACCGGTATTCTGGAGGTCGTGGGTTCGGATCCCACCTGGCGGGCATTTTCTCTCCACTTTCTTATTTTCCAAATTCGTTATCTTGAGCTTATACATCCTCCCCTTTGCTTTCCGAGGTCTTCTTGACTGCCAATGCTTATTTCTGCCTTATTTTCAACGAGCCCCTCATTTCCTATTCTAATTCGCTATATATATATATAACAGAGAGAGAGAGAGATACCGCATATTTGGTAGCAAGTTTTAAAAATTATGTAGCCAATTTACGGTCGTCTTTTTTATCCATGTTCTCGATGGGGCAATTCAAACTCCACATAATAAATTTCTCCGTGTCTAGCAGTTCTTATCAATCATTGCGGCGTGTTTTAGACGGATCAGGGTGCTTTTAGGGCTTTTTAGGGCGGTTTTTCGCGTGGGATTGAGTCCTGTAGACTTGCGCTAGTATTCTTACTCTCGCGGGCGTCATTACCTGTCGGTGGCTGTTCTTGCTTCAGACGGAAAAGGTCGCCCGCAAATGTCGAGAACTACCACTATGGCGGCAGTTTCAAACAGCTTGGGACCGCTAACTAACCCGATCTAGAACCGTTATGCTCACCATGCGCGGTTGATATTCGAGCATCGCTCTCTTAGTGGAACCAGTAATGAGTGATTGATAGCAGAGCAATTTTTCCCCGTATTATAATCTTGCCTTCCGCACGCGCGACTTTGTTTGCGTGTTTCCAGTCGTTTTCAATACGGGGTCCGTTTGCGTGGGAGCTATCCTAATAGATGTGGTTCCAATTTTTCATCACACGAAATGGTAAAGTATGCGGTACTAATCTAGGTCGACTCTGAGAGTTCGAAGTAAGAGTGGGCCAAAGCAGTGCCTCTGGTTTATAACGGTAGACCCCACAGTATCCGGAACTACCAAACAAGTGCATGTTTGTGCGCTCATGTATAATTGCAATGAAGTATATTTCCGTGAGCCATACCTGCTGTTTTAATTACCCAAATGTTTGCTCTCAGCATCTAACCGCGCCCGGTTGCGTTATCTGTATCTGAAGCAAAACGCGTGTTGCCTTCCCTTTCATTTGTATGCCGCGCAGGCTATCGTATTTGATAGAAAGAGTGCATCGCTCTGTACTCACTGGACAAGGATGTTCTTCAGTGTTCGTGATCTGATTAGATGGTTCCAGAGAAAAATATGCAGAAAAATAACTGCCCGCAGGGCAAACACCGCGGCATTACATCGGCCGACACCCGTCTGTGCACGTCAGGTTGTTAGCTGCTCCATCGTCGCTTGTGTATTCTTCAAGTTCTCAGCGGAGAACAAGTTCGCTACAATAAACATTTGTTCTTTGAAGAAACCTGCGTTGTCCTTGGCTACGTGACAATATATAAGCTGAAAATGAGTCGTTTATAATAAAAAAGATTGGTGACGAGCCCTTCAGAGGGGCCGTAGAACAAGTGTCTTTAATAGGAACTTTTTGTAATAAATGGAGGTAGTGTTGACACGCACGCGAATCAAAAGTGACAAGATTAATTTAAAACTTCAGGTGGTAGAAAACGTGTGTTTGGTCGTATGTAGTAGGAAGCCGCCACTGAGTGTTCGGGGTTTGTTAGATGAACAACGCAAAATTTATTCGCCCACTGAATTCTCCCTAGAAAATTACAAGTAAACGTTCGAATGCAACTCACTATGCGAAATATAAACAGAATGTGATATAAGCACAAACATCAGGTGTTACAGGGAATCCAGCTTGCTCGAAACCGCATCTGCAGTTAGTTCCCCAAGTTTCTTTAAACCGCTGGGCAGTGCTGTTTTCTTCTGTTAGAAAGGTTGATGCGCGTGTTTTATATTCTGCTGATTCAATTACCGAGGACTTCTGGTTTCACCTTGGTTTCGTGCACTGGCAAAGGTGTCTTATTACAGATATTAGCTCAGACCCAAACAATTCATCTATTCCTGTTGACACTTTTATGTTCAACCTTTTCACTAGATAAGGTCGGGTAGACTCAGGTAAAACTTGCTTGCTAATAAAATTTGTTTGCCCGCTCTGGGTCATTCTCGAAAAAAAAGCGCTCTAAACCATGGCCAAAGGAGAACTTGCACGTGCAACTTTAAGGACGACTGGTTGTAATTTTACCTTATATTTTTATAGCACAAAAATTTAAAATAGTTCACTGCCCCCTCCTCTGTTTAGAGCACAGTAGGCAACTCAAACACGCGGGTGTTCCGCTTGCCTCAAGTTCGCACTACCAGGGCATCGTTTCGTTTCTGATTGATTGATTGTAGGGTTGATTGTACGGCGCGCCTTATCACGCAACGCAGGCGATGAGGCGCGCCGTAGTGGAGGGCTCCGGATTAATTTTCACCACCTGGGGATCTTTAACGTGTGCCAAAATCTTGTACAAAGCATCGTTGCGTCTCACGTTACTTAGTTATGTTTTCGCAGGTAAGCTTTTACTCATTTCAAAATTCTTATTCCTTAATCAAGCGTTAGTAACCATCAATAGACTTGTTTGGTATTTAATTAAAATAAGGCAAGTACAACGCTCGAATACTGTGCGCAGTATCTCCAAAAGAACAGAAAAAACGAAGTGAAATCGACTTAAATTTCAGCTCCCTGAAAACATGTACAATTCGCACTCATTTATAGAACTGCCACATCAGGGCACTGGCAAACGTGTGGCGTGCAGTAAAATTAAACTTTTGAGACCAAGTTCACTTTCAATCAATCGTTTGCAGCAACGTGCGCCGGTCGCATGCAAGGAAAAAGATATGCGTTGTCAATATGTATTAAAACATCCGTGTAGGCAAACAATGCGATAATTTGCAAGAAAATCCCAGCTCCTTTCTTAACAGGAAGACGTTTAAAACTCGAAGCTTTCTCTCCTGAAATATGAGTCAAAGTCAAAGTCCAAATTGCAAACTGCTTCGACCATGTCGGCATCGATCAATCGCAAACACGTCGGCTTCATAACGCGAGCGACCCAGGTTAGGTTCGATTCCGACCACAGGCAGGACTTTTCTTCTTGAGGCGTTTATTACGTAAGTTGGCTTTCCTGTAGTGCGTTTTGGCGCAACGACGGACGGCGCCAGTGAGGGATTATACAGCTCCGCTTAAAAATGCCCTGTAAGATAATCTGCGGTAGACCACGGAAAACTAGCGGCTTGCTCTTACGCAATCCTGGTTTAGGCACAAGAGAACTGCGTACGCTTTTGTTTAAAAACTGTAAAAAACGCGCTGCTCTAAACAATTTGCGTGTATTAAGCTAAAGCCACTTCGCCCAGCTTGAGGTAACGCTTTCCGAATGTAAACTTGCCAGCAACGAGCTATGGTTTTCAGATTTTTTCTATATGCTCAACAGCCAACGCCGACTTTAGGCGCGCCTGTAAAGCGTGCTCTGATTTTTGTCGCTGTGCATAAGGAAGAAGCTAACTTGCAAAACTGATAGGGAAAGTTTGCAAACAGTGGGTTTTCGGGAAATACTTCGGTTGAAAAATTCTGTCCTCTTTGTTTACGAGTACGTGTACGCACGCGTGGATCCACTCTGCTGTCCGCCTAAACAAATCGGCGCCAAATTTCAATGAATAGACCAGCGCATGAAAAATGATGTATGTGCTGATCTGCTTATGTGTCGACCTGGTCGAGTTAGGCATAGGTAGGCATTAAACCCCAAAGTACAAATTAATGTTAAAGTAACAAAATATTGCCCCTGTGCTACCGTTATTACTCAGGCAAATCTGAACTAAACTACGGTGAATCTTCCCTTTATGCTCGAACCGGGTTGCAACAAGTCCTCATTGCAAACCTTATCCGTAAAGCGGGTCTCACCTGCACGTCAGGCGCCGCGTGGGACATTGCGCAAGAGCGGGGGTGAGGACGGGGGAATAAGCACTCTCCCACGACGGAGACCATAACCATTCTGTACTCATTTTTCATTGCTTTTAAAAAATATAGCCTATCCCTAATCGTACAATATCTAACACAGAGGTAAAAAGGAACTAACTTTGGGCAAGCACAAAATACTAGCCGATTTGTTTTAAATACAAAGATATATCCAACTTTCCTAATTGCTGTGAATAAGGTTTAACTGAATCTTAGGAAGACCAGTGAAAAAAATGACTCAAACACGAAGAGAAGAACAGACATCATGCACGCTGCTATAGCAACGGACATATTTGAGTAGCTGCTGAAGCGTGTGTGCTTTTTGGTCTTTTCTACCAGCCTGCGTCTTTATTTTTTGGTAATTCTTGCAAGATTCAGCATGAACCAACTGGCGCAGTAAGCTACACTTCTATGGTCAACTGCCAAGTACCAATCATATTACCATGACGAGGGTGGAATGCATAGTTGTCGCATGCGTCTCCAAATGAATGGGAGGTAGTTACTGCGAATGTAATTAACTGACAATTGAGCGCAATCTCAAGGCCAGGCCCCAGGGGAGGTGCCATCGTGCAGTAAGCTCTGCAGTGGGACCCTGGCTGCTTGTCCTGTGCCGTGAAAAATTACTATTTCAATTGGGGAATTTAGCTGAAAGTTGAGTCGATGACATTTCAATTTGTCGCGCCCCAAAAATGATTCTCTAGCAGTCGTTTCCAGCTTTGACCACCTGGTACAAAACGAAACGAACCAGGTAAGATTCAGACGGCTAGCTTTTTGAGTGAGTAAGGCTACATTTTTGTTTTGTGATTTTTTTTGTCGAATGATAGTCATTTGTCATGACCTGGCTTACGCCCATTTCTTTACTTAAAATAGTAAGCTTTAAACAGGGACAAGCCAGAGACAGCCAGTGTCAGCGCAGCGTGGAGCATAAGTCGTCTCCCCGCCAATTTTGAAATTTACCGGGCTGCTAGTCTGTGTGCGGGACACAGCGGTATCATGAATCCGAATTTTTAAAGCATAATTTCCAGTCTTACATTACAAGCAAAATACACAAAATAAAAGCGTCACAAAAATATAGCCCGTACTTTTTGCCTACCGATAAAAAATAAAAGCTATGTAAACGTACCAGCGTACATAAACTCCATCCCGATCTCCAGAGTACAGGCGAGTGTAGCAGTCGTTGTGAGGAAGACTTATCGCCTGCCTACTTAAGAGCCCTTGGGCCAGTTTCGACGGCGCGTAGGCACTACACTCTCCAGAGCGATTTCGCCTTTTATGAAAAGTTAGCCAACGCAACTTATGGGCACGCCTCTCCCCATAATTAAACATTATTCAATTACGTTAGCCCAGTTAGCTCAGTATTCTGCAGCGTGCCTAATCTTCCGCTAATCTACAAATATGTTTCCCCATTTGGTTGAGCATGGCTCAAGAACGTAATCAACAAAAGGTATTAGAATAAGCGAAAAATATAACAGGAAGAAAACTACGTCTGCTACATGAAGTAATGTTTTGCTTTGTTATCCCCGTTTCTTGCGAATTAGGGGATAACTTTGAAAACGGAGCACGCCACACTTATTCGCCTTTGAAAATAGCGGAACTGGCGTGGGCGTCGCAAAATCTCGTAGCAGCTGCTGTCGATAAGAGAATTAATTAGAGCCCTTTTTCGCGAGACAATGCTCCCAATGGTGTTAAATGGGGTTCTGATGGCGAGGAGAAACACTTCCGCACTTCTAAATGACCTCAATTAGTGTTGACGGAGCGGTTAACACGCCAGAACGCCCAGAATTGTCGTTCTAATGGCGAAGCGTCATTAACGAAAGTCACGAAGCGTGCGCGAGTGCGCACTTACGTCCCGCAAGTGGGGTCCTCGAAACGGCCCACTTGAAGACAATTTCAGCCCCATTCAAGTTAAGTGTGCGTAATGAGGGCTTGAAAGACGTAAGAAATTACTATGTGGGGGCAATGTGGTGCGTTCGCGCAGAAGCCGTAGGTCACAAAAAGCAATGAATCCTGCTACAAAGAGGGACTAACCAACAGGGTGTAGTGTTGGGTAGTTGGTAGTTTTAATTAAATTTTTTACCAGCGCGAAAGTGAATAAGCCCAATTCATAAAGACAAATGAGAACAGGATCTGCCGTCTTTCTTGTGTTTGTTGTTTGCCCTGCGGTTAATTATATTGCGGAGCATTCTTTGCCGACTTACACTACAGCCAAGATCGACTAACGTCCTGCGTTTCCACAAAAATACAGATGTCACGGGAGTTCCACTTGCAATCGTTATAATGGCGTAAATGGAGGAACTTCGTCGGACAGGATTCAGACAAACCAAAAAATGTGGCTGTAAAGAAATCAAATTCAAGACAACAGATGTTAGAATGCTACTCATTACGAGACAATTCTTTGCAGCATGTTTTATTCAGAACAAATTACCAGCAACAAAAAAAAAAACTTCAAAATATGTGGCGCGTGTGCACCACAACCATTTCTAGGAGTCTCAAGGTAAATTTGTCGGGATGATTACACATAAAACCATTGCTAAAAAAATTCTGCCTGGAGTCCTACAATTATGATGATGATGGTTAATGTTTAATGGCGCAAGGCCAACGAGGGCAAAGAGCACCAGAGAAGGAGCTATTTAATGAAGAGAAGTGATTACCACAAAAGGTAGGTATAAAACGTATAAATTGGACATAGTAAAATCAATTAAAGATAATGGTGATGGCTGGTGTATAGGGCCAGATTTGATTATGCATGATAGGAAGAGGTTTAAAAACTGAACACCTGACGAATACTTAAACACGCGTTTCACAGAAACCATGGCGTCGTCACCCAGAAACAATGATCGGTGTAGGGGAATATGCTGTCTGTAGAGTTCTCTGAAGTGTTTGTGTCATGTTGTGTCAAGTGCCTTGCATTGTATGAGTATGTGGATTACGAATAGGCCCTCCCCACACCTGCTACACAGGGGTCTTAGAGATCCCTTGAGCAAGTGCGAGTGGGTTACATGCGTATGGCCTATCCGTAACCTAGATAAGATAACTTCAATGTGCCTGTTGTGCGAGTCAGTAGTGTATTGTCCCAAGTGTGGTTTTATTACGTGTAGTTTGTTGTCTGTTTGTGTGCTCCAGTCGGCTTGCCATGTTTTGCGAAGGTGTTATCTTATGTGTGGCTTGAGGTCAGTGTAGGGCATTGTTGTTATGGCCACTCAGGTTTGAAAGTGCAGCAGCGGCGGCCATTTGATCCACGGTCGCATTTCCGGCGATTCCAGCATGGCCTGGAACCCAGCACAGGATTAGTTGAAAATTCTTAGCATATATAGACATTATGGCATTAAAGACAAGATTGACAATGTGGTTTTTACTGGGTCTGTGTGAAGACAATGCACACACAACGCTCAAAGAGTCGGTAAAGATGACAGACTTTGGAATTTGTTTTTTAAGAATGGGCTGAACGATGAGTAAAACGCCATATGCTTCTGCTGAGAAGATAGTGGGGTGTACATTCATGGTTCTGCAAGAATTAAAGTTGGGACCATGAGCGGCACATGACACCGTATTTGAAGTTTTCGAGGCATCGCTGTAAAATTCGGCACATTTATATTTATCCTGAAGCGACAAGAAAAACTTCAGAATAGCAGCTCTCGGAACCCTGTTTTTATCTATTTTCATAAAAGAAACATCACAACAAACAGCCTGCAGTTGCCATGGTGGTATAACGTCAGAAAATGATGATGATGTGCGTACATATAAAAACCCAACGGAAATACCTGAAGCTTCCTCTCTCACCCTCAGAGAGTAGGGAAAAGACACGGATGGACGATTTGAGAATAGCTGGGTTGTAGATGTATCATTGAGGACAGGTTTAAAAGGATGGTTATTCAATGATGAGACCTTAAAAGCGTATAATAAATCAATACACATTCAATGTACATTCGTTGATGTTCCAGGCAGCATTTGTTGCTTTCAGCGTACAGACTCTGGGCCGGGCTAGTGCGGAACGCACCACATGCAAGCCGCAGGCCCAAGTTGAGCACTGGGTCAATCATTTTTAGTGCTGTTTTTGATGCGTACCCATACACAACACTACCGTAGTCTACCCGAGACCCGACTAAGGCGGTAAAGACACGGAGAAGGAGTTCTTTGACTGCACCATGGGATTGGTGGGAGAGGAACTTGAGAATGTTTGGTGTTTTCAGATATATATGTTTAAGTTGTTTGACGTGTGGGATGAACGTCAGTTTTTCATCAAATATGACACCTAAAAATTTGTGCTCCTTTTTAACACGAATAGAAGCGTGATGAAGGGTGATCTCAGGGTCTGCCTTAATCCCGCGCTTCCGGGAGAACACAACACAAGTACTTTTTACAGGGTTCAGTTTAAAGCCGTTTGCGTCCGCCCAGCCAGCAAGTTTGCTCACCCCGAGCTGGACGTGGCGTTCGCAAATTGAAAATTTACAGGACTTAAAAGATATTTGAATGTCATCTACATAAACAGAACGGGAAATTGTTGGTGGCAATGCCTTCCGAAGAGAGTTCATCTAAACGATAAAGAGTGTACAGCTCAAGACACCGCCTTGAGGGACGCCATTTTCCGGCACGTATACATTCGAAAAGGCACTGCCAACCTTCACTAGAAAGGTCCTTTCCGGCATGTAGCTACCAAGCCTGTTCAGCATGTTGCCGGAAACACCGAACGACTTGAGGTCACACAAGATACCGTACATCCAGGCAGTGTCATAGGCCTTTTCCATATCAAAGAAGACTGTTATGCAAAACTGATTATGGATAAAGGCATCTTTTACATACGATTCCAACGCAACCAGTTGATCGTTGGTGGATCTCCCAGCCCTGAAGCCAGCCTGGCAGCTGTCGAGAAGACCATTATACTCTAAGAAGTACATGAGTCTCCTATTGATCATCTTCTCGAACAGCTTACACAGGCAGCTTGTGAGGGCGATGGGACGATAACTTGCGGGAGAGGAAGGGTCCTTCCCCTCATTCAGAAAGGCCACTACGATGGCCTGCCTCCATGACCCTGGGAGCTGCCCCGAAACAAATATTTTGTTGTAGAGGTGAAGGAGGGTTTCAAGTGTGTCTGTGTGCAAGTGTTGAATCATAGTGTATGTAATGTTGTCTGCGCCTGGAGCTGAAGATTTACAAGTACTAAGTGCGATCTTCAGTTAATGCAGTGAGAAGGGGGTGTTATAAGATAAGGTCGACTTATTACTATCTCGCAAGGACTTCTTCTCACAGGATGTTTTGTGTTTTATGAGAGTGTTGCTGTAGTGCACTGAACTGGACACATGTTGGAAGTGTTGTGCGAGTGTGTTAGCCTGGTCTTCCAGTGTGTTTCCTGTTGTACTAACCAGGGGCAGGCTGTGTGGCTGTTGTCCTTTTAGTTCATGTATTCGTGTCCATACTTTTCGCGTGTCAGTGTACGAGTTGATGGAAGTGATGAAGGTGCGCCAACTCTCCCTTTTCGCCTCACGACGCACTCGATTCCCAAAAGCTTTTGCCCGTTTTAAAGAAATGACGTTATCTGACGTGGGGTACCGGCGAAGGACACCCCACGCCTTGTTCTGGGCCTCTCGCGCACGCCTACAGTCCTCATTCAACCACGGCCTCCTTTGGTTACGCGGAGCGCTGTAGGCGTGGGGAATGGACTACATGGCAGCGTCGAGGATGTGCGGCGTGATGAGTTGGGATGCTTCCTCCACGTGTAGGTGTTGGTTGTGTGGTGTAGTTTAGATGTTTCTGTGAATATACTACAGTTTGCTTTCGATTCTTTAAACATGTTAGGGGAAGATGGACTGCATGGGCCTTTACCTATATATGTTAGGTAAGTGGGGAAGTGGTCACTACCATATGGGTCAGTGCTCTCGACCAACTCAAGATATGGAAAGAGAATTGCAGAACCAATAGCCAAGTCGAGATGTGAGTATGTATTATGTCCTAGGTTATGCTATGTAGGCTGCTTTTTGTTGAAAAGGTACGCTCCTCACGATGTAAGAAATTTCTCAATCAGGCGGCCTCGGGAATCCGTTCTGGAGGATCCCCAAAGAGAGTTGTGTGCATTAAGGTCGCCTGTTAGGATGTACGGTTAGGGCAGCTGGTCGACCAGCGCCTCGAAGTCAGAGCTCAAAAGAGAACAATCAGGACGAATGTAAATGGAGCATACCGTTATCAACCTATTAAAAATTATTGTGCGTATTGCTACAGCCTCGAGGACGGTGTTGAGAGCGATAGGGTGGCATGCTAGGGGTTTCCGGGCTATTATGGCTACACTGCCCGAAGAGTGTGTGCAGCCAACCCCATCCTTTCTGTATACCATGTACCTATTTAAGAAATTTGTGTGATTGGGATTCAAATGCGTCGCCTGAAGACACATCACACTTAGCTGGTTTTAATGGAATATCTCATGGACATCATCAAGATTTTTAATGAGGCCTCTACAGTTCCATCGAGTAATATTTTCCCTTCCCATTATGGAGATTTCGAAGCTACTGAAGTCTGTGTGTATGTGTGTTCATGTGTCATTCGGGGCTGTTACTCTAGGATTTGGTTTTTTGGGCCTTTCTGCTGCTGGCTTGGGCGTCGGAGGCCGCTTCTTGCGGTGCGTTGCAGGCAAGAACAGCGCGAAGTCCATCTCGTCCGCAGATGTAAGGGGGGTGCCCATCGAACCGGGCCCCCCGGACGTGGCCTCCTTTCGGGAGCCCTTCGTTTGAGCCGCCACCGTCGAGGGCGCAGAGGTGGCACGGGCGGTGCGATGGCGGTGGGAGCCGGTGCGGGGCCCGTGGTGTCCATCACCTCGGTACCCTGCAACGCACTGGAGGACGGGGAGGCGGAGGCGGAAGCGGCACCGGTCCCAATAGAAGTGGTTTGCACCACAACCGCTGCTGCCTCAGCAAGCGGCGTGGTGCCGGGTTGGGCTGCGTGAGGCAACCCAGCGGGGGGCGGGGGTGGGACCAGGTCAGACTCACTGAACTGGGTCCCTGTGGACACCAGGCGCCGCTCCGCCCCTCGGCGAGCCGCGTCAGCATACCTCCCAAGGGGGAAAGAGGGGAACCTTTTTCGCGCCTCCCGGAAGGTGATGTTCTCAGTTACCTCGATGTTGATTATCTTTTTTTCCAGTTGGAACTTTTCACACTTGCGGGAGTACGCTGCATGCGGCCCGCCGTAGTTCACACAAGACAGGGTATCGGATGGACAATTATCGCTTGGATGATCATGCGCCGCGCATTTCGCACACGTCGTTCGGCCACGGAAAGAGTTTGTACCATGCCCGATTCGCTGGCACTTAAAACAGCGCCGCGGGTTCGGGATGTAGGGACGGATGGAGCAACGGATAAAACCTGCTTTTATGTGTTGTGGGAGAACTGCGCGGTCAAAGGTCAAGATAATGTGCTTGTGGGAATCTCCTTGTCGTCTCTGCGGATGGTGATGCGTCTCACGGCAGTGACGCCTTGATCCTTCAAGCCGGCAAGGATATCCGCATCCGTTTCATTCAAGAGATCTGTCTCTGATATAACACCCTGCGAGCTGTTGATGCTCCGATGAGGTGTGACCCTGATGTCGAGATCAGCCAGTTCTGTCGGAGCTAGAAGCTTTGTGGACTGCTGCTTGTCATTTATTTCGATTAGGAGTTCACCAGACCTTTGTTTTTTGCACTTATACAGTTTTCCTATTATGGCTTCAAGATACTTGGCGATCAAGAAGACTGACTGATATGCAAGAGCGTGGGTAGGATTGAGGGACTCCTTGAGAAGAAATCGACAGTAATGATCTGGTTCAGGAAATGTCAATGATGGCAATGAGGAAATGATACTTCGGTGCGGCCCCTTTTAGGGGACCGATCACGGTTGGAGGGGGGGGGGGTTTGAAAATACCATACGGCATTGTATAGAAGCAGGGAGACGGGGGTACTTTCTCCTTTGACCTTACCCTGGTAGTCAAAGAGGTTCCGGAGCTCCCTGCCTGGTATACAGGCAGGGAGCCCATCGGCCGGAGCTTGACCAAGGCTCCGACGGCCACCGTTTACGGCTTCTACCCTTCACCTTTCAACACCTCGCCATGGTTGGACACGGCTTATGTATGGGAGCTCGGGGTCCGCGGTGTCGCTGCTCACCGTCACCATGAATACTCAAGGTGCCCCGTGCGGGGGAGTCCTACAATTATTGTACAGCTTCAGAAGTGGGCAGAACGAGAATTTTATTCGTTTCGACGTACATTGGCACGTATGTCTAAAAAGGTGAAACTGATTGCGCATCAGAATAACGTAAGACATTTGTTTACACCGAAGCAAGCATCTCAAACTTACGGCGAAGCTGCCCGATAATTGGTGCAATAAATGGCAACGTAGCCCTTCTTTTTATAGTGGTCACGCTCCTTAAGCGCCAGTAATAGCCGTAATTTCAAGACATGCCGGAATTTCCGCATTTCCTAAGCCTTGTTTCGTGTCTCCGTAGAAAGGAGTAGAGGAAAGAAAAGACATGCGTGTCACTGAGGCGTCACCACTCCAGTAGCACAGAGTTTTTAAGAGCGAAGGCCTTTAGCAAATGGTAATTTTTCGTGTGCGCAATAAAATACAAGAAATTGCCGGAAGAGCGCACGGGAGCATGGACCCGACTTTTAATAAAACCAAGGAAATGCGTAGCGCTCGTGTGTGCATACAGACTATCACCCTTTGCGCCCGCTTGTCAGGTCAAGTAATTCAACTGAGGGAGATTGGCCAAGATTGCCGCGACCAACAGGCAGTTAAACAAACCGAATAAATGCCGACCGCTCATTTGTGCGTGCCTCGCGGGGACCTCTAACGTCATAAGCACATGTTTGCAAGCCAAGCATACCCACTTAGGGATATTGGACAAGATGGGCCAAAAGACTCCAGAATTCGCCGTAATCCTGGCAATACTTTTTTTAATTGCGATAGTATGCCCTTTGGCATAAGGTCCTACAGGTACAATTTGGCACCCGTTTCCCGGAGGAAGTCATAAAGAGAGTGGTGGTGCCACCCCACAGCCCCCAGCCATCGCTGAAGATCGGGGGGTCTCCCAGGATGCAGGCCTGGGCCGCGAAGGTGTCGGGATCTCGCTGCACTCAGGGAAGGGCACGTCCATAGCAGGTGGTTGGTGTCGGCGGCTTCGGCAGGAGCCGTATATAAGGGGTAGTTGTTGCTAAACAGGGCATGGTATCGCGGTGGCCACGTCCGGGTTACCGCAGGAGAGAGGGCCACCCCAACTCGAAGTCTACGCAGCAGGACGTCCTCCCAGCGAGTGAGCCCATTGGGAAGGTCTGTTCCACACGGTTGGATGAGAGCGCGTGTGGGGCGACGCAGATCTTCCTTTAGTTGGAGAAATCGGTCATGCGGGTCAGTTGTCTTGCTCGCAACGAGAAAGACAGGTCATAGTGTACACCCCTCCAAGGTGATGTCCAGTGATTATCCCTTCCGAAAAGGGAGTGATGATGATATCTGGATTTTAATGGCGCAAGGCCAGCTAAGGGCAAAGAGCGCCAAACAAAAGTGATTTCATGACAGCGATGTGAAAGTAAAAGTAGAGGGTTTCAGTAAACATACACAAACTAAAACAAGCTAATGAAGATGTCTGGTGTAAAGGGCCAGGTTCTCTAGATGCATGATAAGAGATGAGATGTAAAAAATTGACATCCGTGAGAAACTTAAAAACAAGCTTGGTGGAAAACATGGGCTCGTCTCCTAGAAAGTACAATGGGTGAAACGGAACGTGTTGTCTGTATAGTTGTGGGAATTGTTTGCGTCGTGTTGGGTCAAGTGCCTTGCATTGGATGAGTACGTGGATTACGGATAGGCCCTCTCCACACCTGCTGCACATGGGTCTTGGAGATCCAGTGAGCAAGTGCGAGTGTGTTGAATGTGTGCGGCCTATCCGTAACCTTGCTAGGGTCACTTCGGTGTGTCTGTTGTGTGAGTCAGTTGTGTATCGTCCCAAGTGTGGCTTTATTACGTGTAGGAAGGAAGCTCAAACGTGTAGCAAAAATGATGGAGTAAAAGGCGTTGCGGCAGCAGCGAAGAAGCAAATCGGCTGCAATCGTGGACTTAAACCGTCGTAATGGTGGTGAAGGTTGCGTACAGCTTTGCTACCTTCAAGTCTTACGCGCTAGTGTGAGCTTCCTTCATTTTTTTTTTCACATGACGACGGAGGGCAGTGATGGAGAGTTACACCTTCAGCGGCAAAACCTTACCGACAATATCTTGCCCCTTTCTTTCGCCCAAAAACCAGCGAGTGTCATCGCTTCTGCAACTCACACTCTGGTATGGAGCTAGCATACGAGATAATGGGTGATCATCCAAACGAGGAGAGGGAAACGGCTGCGCTGTTGGATTAACTTATCGGTTGTTTCGAACATGCACCTCAGACTCAGTCGGGTGTCACTGCCCAACGAGAGGCCTATCACAGTCATTTTCCGAGCCACAGAAACTCCAACATGGATTTGCTCTTCTTGAAACGGTTTCATAAAGCTCAGGGGTGGTTCAGCATGATCAGTTTGAAATGTTTGTTCACAAACGAATATAACACGGTTATTTTGTATGGTTGCGGGAATGTGCCTCACACCTTCCAAAACATTTGATTTGATGTCGGAGAACGGACATCAGCGCTCCTTTGGGTTAAGATTCAATACAGCGCTCTTTTTTCGGTGTTACATTTTAAAAGATTATGAGGGGGGGGGGGGGGGTTGAGACAGAGAGAAGAATTAGAGCTCTTGATGTTAATTATAATAGAGAATAATATTATTAATAGGATTATAATAGAGAAATAAAGCTCTTGAATTATAGCTTCTCTGCCCCGCGTTTGCGTCAATCATTCTAGAGCGAGGAACACCTTAGGACCCCCTCGTAGTTTCTTCTTCAGTAAAAAAAAGTTTTTTTCACAAATATGAGCTTCTAAGCATCCTAAAGCGCGTTCAATAGGCTATAAATCCTTCGCATTCTCAACTATCAAGATGTACTTCGATTTTCTTGAGTTTTTTAACAGTCTAGCAAAGCTTAACCGCAGTACCTTGAAAAATCTGCGTGCGTATTTACATTTTCCGCGACATATGCGCCTGCATCCGCCAGGAGTAGTGGAATTGGGATTCGGTTCCTCATCAGGACGGTTGCTGTAATGAATATGCTGATGTCACACACAAGTTTTTATAGTGTAATGTCCTTGTCCGGAAGGTGCAAGTGGGATGAAACTGTACCAACCTGGCGATGTAGAGTAGAATTACGCTCCCACACACTGTCCCTCTGTGGCTTGAATGTCCGTTGTAGGGATTACGATCCTGGGATACCATACGCGATACCTGTTCCTGGGGAGGATGGGTACTCACTTACATGAGCTTGTCAAGCTACTGTAAAGGAGGGTTTCACACCCCTATAACGAGGGACCAGTAACTTGTCCATTGAGTGAAAAGATTGGCACCGGCGTAAATGAAGGCGTCGGAGTCGAAGCCGTGACTCGTCTCCTTCGCCCACTCGACAACTCCATGTCCCCGTTCCCAGTCGCACGAAGCGTCCCAGGCAACTGGGACGTCAGGCCGGGGTATACCCGCGTTCGTAGCCAAGGGGGGCGGGTCGGGACATACTTGCATTCACTGCCTATTGAACTTTGGATGTGTGGTTTCTGGCCACACTAAACCAATGGGAGTTTTGATGGCACATTTTGATCATGCTGATATTTGGAGGTGGCTTTGTTTCGCCAACTGATTCAACTGAGGCGTGAGCGATGCTAACGCATTAGTACCCACCAGAGCTTCTTCCACACCACCACTCCCCTTCGCCTTTGAAATGTTTATTTATTTGCTTATTTGTTTATTTATTTATTTATGGATTTATTTGTTTGTTTGTTTATTTATTTGTTTATTTATTTGTGTATTTATTTGTTTGTTTTTGTGCATTTGTTTGTATATTTATGCGTGTGTGTTCGTGTGTTTGTGTGTTTGTGCCTTTGTTTGTGCGTATGTTTGTGGGTTTGTTTGTTTGTGCCTTCGTGCGTTTGTTCTTGCGTTCGTGCGTTTTGTGCGCTTGTGCGTTTGTTTGTTTGTTCGTGCGTTTGTTTGTTCGTTCGTTTGTTTGTTTGTTTGTTTGTTTGTTTGTTCGTGCGTTCGTGCGTTTGTTTGTTCGTCCGTGCGCTGCTTTGTGCGTCCGTGCGTTGGTGCATTTGTGCGTTGGTGCGTTTGTGCGTTGGTGCATTTGTGCGTTGGTGCGTTGGTTCATTGGTGCGTTGGTACGTTCGTGCGTTTGTGCGTTTGTGCGCACCCTAACCCTGCACGTATAAGCCCATTGTCGTATCAACCACATGCTTACGGCAGTTAGATCTACAGCCACACCTCTTTCGGGATTTCCTGTCAAGTGGAAGGTGGAACGCGTGTAAAGTGAGAGGCTGTGCTGGAACCCTTTTCTCCGTAGCTTCAACATATGAACTTGAAATAATAAATCGAATGAATGCAGACGCTTCCACGTAAAACGTTGCTACACTGACACTAGGTCCTCTCTAATACTGCTTTTTTTCTTGTTTAGTTGGGAGCCCCACATGGGTCATTGCTTTTAAAACCCCTGCCTTTTGTATTCAAAGTAGTACTTCCTTTGCAATTATCAGTTGTTTTCGCCATCCTGGATACCGCCAGGCCTCTCAAGCTTGGACGTTCCCTGTTTTCCCTATAGGCGGCGTAATAATCGACGCCCCACGTGACACACCTACAGCGCATTTTTCGACCATCAAGTCCACCAGACGGCGCAAGCGAAAGGTTACTTTTGGTATAGAATACAAAACATTCATTCCGTGACTCAAAGAGCCGACACAGTTCACTTAAAATGTGTTATTTAAAATATTATTAACAAGTTCCGCATCAAACATCCGTTGAGCAAAATTGTACGCAACTTTATACGAACAGCCGACTGGTGCACCACCTCGTTTCTGAATTCGCAACCACAAAGCCGCCAATTCAAATTGAAACCGCTGCAACCACTGCAACGGCCCACCGTTTCTATGTGCGCGGAGCACTGGTTTCGTGACTGTTATTGCTGTTATGTGCTTTTGCGTCCATCAGTTATTGAGAGGACTGGCAAAACACGGGAATTGAGTGCTTGTGGAGTGACAAATGTGGGAAATTCCGCATCGGAAGACAGCTGTCGAGGCCACAATATTTGATTCTTCCAACAGAAGGTGAGTGTTACGCACTCCGCTAGAAAGACGGTGCAAATGAAACCGTTGTCGCCATCAATACCTCCTTTGTGCCCTTCGTTTGAAATCTTCGCGCAAGTGAACGAGTTGTTATGGCAAAAAAATGTTGTCACGAAAGCGACGTACAATTGCAGCGATCGAAATGAAATGATGTCCTTTCCTCTGTAAACTTGCGGATGTCAATAAACGATTTGTTCTCACTTGCTGCTCACTGTGGTCTGTGCCACTCGATGCCATCTGGTCACCTGGCGTAACATCACTTCACTAGCGCGGCGCAAGGAAACACGCGGCCAGCGTGCCAGCCAGTAACCAGCAGGAGCAGCCACGGCCGGACTCGACGCTCCTTTCGCGCGCGGGAGGAGGAGAGTCGAGTCCGGTCGTGGAGCAGCGAGCCAGCGGCCGCCGTGCGAGGGCAGCCATGTTACTAAGGAGCTCAAGCGGCCTGTGCAAAAACCATCCGCCATGTTTACAAAGCCGTGTTTACAGCGCCATCAAGCGGGCGTCCTGGGTAGTTCACGACGCCGCCACTACGCTTTTTCTGGCACTACAGGCAAAGCTAGACCTTTGCTTCTCTAAACTCCTCCCTGTTCTGTGATACCGCGGTAACAAGTGCTAAGTTGGAAAAGGAGAAGGACTCAGTTCATTCAAATGACCGAAACGAAATCTAAACACGTAGCCTCAGGCGCTGTTCATGAAGGATGCTTCAGGGACACTTGTACTGGGCATGTTTCGTAGCCGTACGGGACAAGAAAAAAATATTATATTATGAAGTCCGGCATAACAACGATGAAAATCCAGGACTAAAAAATGACAGAGCTGTCCTTTATGAAATACACAAAGAAGGGATATCTAATTGGGGAAAGGGGGGGGGGGGAGGCACGCGAAACAGTCTAGTTGCACTGATCTTTCTTTTCTTTTCTTTTTTGCTTTTGAGCGCTAAGAATTCTCTATGCTCGGATCAAGTTACCCAACATTCTCAGAAGAAAAGGTCAACGGTACTTGCTGCCCGTGTCCAAAACATAAAAAATTGAAACGATCCTGAAATCACCCTGGACATTATTGAGAAATATAAAAATAACAGTTACAGACAAAGAACAGAGGAACCCGCCGTGGTGGCTCAGTGGCTAAGGCGTTGCGCTGCTGAGCACGAGGTCGCGGGTTCGATTCCCGGGCACGGTGGCCGCTTTCCGATGGAGGCGAAAAGCAAAAACGCTCGTGTGTACGAGATTTCGGCGCACGTTAAAGATCCCCAGGTGATCAAAATTAATCCGGAGCCCTCCGCTACGGCGTGCCTCATCGCCCTCGTTGCGTCGGCGCGTTAAACCCTAGAATCAATCAAAGAACACAGCAAGAACAGACCGGAGGTAACCAGAAAGGGTACGGCTCTGCCGACCATGACACCTGGAATGAAACTAAAATTCAATGTCCAGCAGAACGAATCTCGATGGCGCAGCCCAAGTAGTGAAGGAATTAACGATATGTGACACCATCCCCTAAATCGTCTTTGAGCGCTTTATCTTCCTTCTCTTCCAACCATATAAACGCATATACGCTTATCTGCGGCGCACAAGGCGCTACCACATGACGGCTTCCTGTGTCATGGAGGCACAAGACAAAAGAACGCATGCCCAGCGTGGGCGCGCGGTGTGCCCCAAGGCTGCGGCCTTTCGCCTCTTCTGTTTGCCTGTTCTTTTTTTCTGCCCGCCTATTCGCTGCGAATTCAGGCCTGAGCCTTTACATTTTGCTTCCTTTCCCGTGAGCTGTGACCGGCGGCGAAGTTATAACCTGGCCTCACCGAGAACAAAAAGGAAGCATTTCTGCTTCTGACAGCACTGGGGAACTAGTCGGCACTTACAACAGATCTCCCATAGGGCAGAGGTGTTGGAGTGCCTTACGGTTAGCCTTATGTTTCGTTCCCCTGGGCGGAACAACATAAAAAAAAATTTTATTGACGGAACTTCCAGTGTCCTGAGGTTCTACGCCAGTCTTATTCTTTTGTGTGTAGGGTTCCTCGAAACTCACGACTTCTGCAAGTCACTTTAAGATATTGCTATTC